>NC_056726.1:509708463-509860963 GCF_019279795.1 Protopterus annectens | reverse complement strand
GGCAGAGCAGGCAAGCATGTTAGCAGAGGAATATGCCAAGCTGACTAGGAGCCAGTTGGCTTAGATGTGCCAGGCTAAAGGACTGGTGCATGGAAACCTGACTAAGGCAGACATGACTGCAGCTTTGGTCACAGGTGCATCAGAGATTAGCAACCAGGAGGATGATCAGACTGGCCGTGGAGATGTACAACACTCAGAGAATGGACAGCTCAACCTTTCTATAGAGGACTTAAAAATCTGTCTAGAGCTAAAGAGACATGAGTTGGAGGCCAGACATTTGGAAATGGAAGCTGTGGAGAAGGAGAGGCAGAGGCCACATGAAAAGGAGATGCTAACTCTTTACCAGAGTCATGGAGGTAATGGGGAAGAGAATAACCTGACCCCAGAAGTTCAAACAGTCAGTAAATTTCTTCCACAGTTTACAGAGGGGGAAATTTTTGATAGTTTCATTCATTTGTTTGAGACAGTATGTAAACAGTATGATGTTGACCAAAGGCTCTGGGTACAGTTTCTGACCCACTTACTTCATGTTAAAGTTGTAAATGTACTTTCCAATCTGTCTGATCATGACTTTTTAAACTATAATGTGGTAAAGACTTGTTTGCTAAAACTTTTTAAGCTAAGACAGGAAGATTATAGGAAAAGATTTCGGGGGCATAGATGCAAGGCAGATGAAAGTGTGTGTGAATATGTTGCTAAACTGAGCACTTATTTTCATAGGTGGGTAAGTGGATGTCAGGTCACCACTTTTGATGAGCTGGCAAACCTTTTGGTGAGGGAACAAGCCCTTAGCACTTTGCCTGAGGATATGAGGATCTGGTTAGCTGATAGACAATGCGCTACTTAAGATAAGTTGGGGAAGAAGGGAGACCTACACCTAGCAAGCAGGGCATCCCTGCACAGGAAAAGGACACCCAGTGCTACTCATGGGTCTAAGGGCACCCATGATGGGCAGCCCAGACTGCCCCAACAAAATCTGATAGTAGCAGGGGAAGCCGCTAGTCCAGGTATATGTCCAGGACCTAGGGTTAAATGTTTTGAATGGAACCAGTGAGGCCATGTGGCATATAGATGTTCACAGAGGCAAGGTGGGGAACAAAAGGTGAGGGAGCCAGTAAGTGAGAATGACAAAATGCCAATAGTAGGTAGTCTTGAGACAACAGGGGTACCAAACTACAATCCTGCAAATGTCCTGATGGGGAAGGAATTTGATGAGGCAGTAACATGTGTTTATGCAGTTACATGCAGTCAGGTTTGGAGACAAGCATGTGGGTTTGGTAGCCTGGCGGAAACCCAGACAGACTGCATGCTAGCAGACAGGACTGATGAGGTGGTTACTTCAGGGAGGGAGCTAACCTGTAGCAGTGAGACTAAAGGTGCACCACAGCTGCTTGTTTGTACTGATGCTCCCTTGGATTGAGTGACTGCAAGGGCAGATGTGAGTTGTAGTATCCAGGCTGACAGTGAGGCACCACTGTCAGAGGATGCCAGACATCCTGTAGAAGGGGAGCTGGGAAGGGTTACAAAGAGAGAGTTGAGACAGGCTCAGCTCTCAGACCTTACATTACAAGGCCTGAAGCAGGTAGCTAGTAAGGCACCTGATTCTCAAGGGAAGGGGGAATCTGTATACTGGGACAAAGGTTTACTGTATAGAGAGTAAAACCCTGTGGGAGGGCTAGAAGGTGAGAGAATACAGCAGTTGCTAGTGACTAGAGCCTACCATCTGGCATTCTAGTCATAGCCCATAATATTCCCTTTGCGGGTCATGTGGGCATAAAATGTACAGAGAGACATATTATGCAGAACCTTTATTGGCCTAGGATTTCCAGAGATATAACAGGGTACTGCAGGACCTGTGAGCAGTGCAAAAAGTAAGACAAGGTAGGAGACAAGGTGAAAGCTCCTTTGATGCCTTTGCCTGTGATTGAGGAGCCATTTCAGAGGGTAGCTATGGATATTGTGGAGATTCTGAATACCCCAAGTTCCACAGGGAAAATGTATATCCAAGTGGTAGTAGATTATGCTACAAGATACCCTGAAGCAGTGGCTTTGTCCTCCATTGAGGCAGAAAAGGTGGCAAATGCTTTGTAAGAGATTTTCAGCAAGGTAGGTTTCCCAAAAGAAATACTGGCTGACAGAGGTGCCAATTTTATGTCAGACATGCCAGCTTGTCTGTGGAAGTACTATGGGGTGAAGCACCTAAAGATTACCCCCTAGCATCCCCAGACTAATGGTCTTGTTGAAAGGTTAAACTCTACACTAAGTCCATGCTACGGGCATTTGCAGACCAGTTTTCGAGGGAAATGGGACAAATATTTGCCCCATCTGTTGTTTGCTTACAGTGAGGTTCCCCAGGAATCCACAGGTTTTTCACCCTTTGAGTTGTTGTATGGGCATAGGGTGAAGGGACTTCTAGACTTAAATCATAATGAGTGGGAGGCTGAGTGTGAATCTCACAAGGAGTCTGTTGCGGCATATGTCCTAAACCTCAGGACAAGGCTCAGGGAACTCATGGGCTTGGCCCAGGAGAACCTGGCAGAAGCACAACAGCAGAAAAAAGTCTGGTATGACAGGAATGCTTGAGTGAGAGAGTATGCTGTAGGGCAGCAGGTAATGGTTGTCATTCCTGTCAGACACAACAAGCTGCAAGCAGCTTGAGAGGGACCCTACAAGGTGGTAAGGAAGGTCAGTGATGTTAACTACATAGTAGAACTAACTGCTAAGCAGGAGGAAAGGGCACAAATTGTACCATGTTAACATGATGAAACCTTACCATGATAGGGAGATATTTGTGCTAAGTGCTTGCAGTGGATTGCAGGAGGGGGTCTGAGGGACATCTGGTGGCTTGGACTGACACCTCAGTGGAAGGGGTAGAAATTACCCAGCAGCTATCTCCCACCCAGGTTCAAGAAATCCAAGCAGTATTACAGGAGTCTAGGGACATTTTCACTGGGAAACAAGGGTGCACCCACCTGATGTAGCACCAGGTGGATACAGGACCCCAAAGGCCTATTAGGTAAGCTCCATATAGGGTACCTGAGAGAGTCAAACAGACTCTGAGGGAGGAGATACAATAATTGTTGGAACTAGAGGTAATACAAGAGTCCAACAGTCACTGGGCCTCCCCAGTGGTGCTGGTGCCAAAGAAGGATGGCAGCACCAGGTTCTGTGTGGACTACAGGAAATTAAATAGTCACACAGAGTCAGATGCTTACCCCATGCCTAGAACAGATGAAGCCCAGAACAGATGGGTGGGGCTAAGTATCTTACCACCACTGATCTCACTAAGGGTTATTAGCAGGTGCCCTTGACTCTGAGTGCTAGAGAAATGTCAGCCTTTTTGATTCCTTTTGGCTTGTATGAATTCACAAATACACCCTTTGGGATGAAAAATGCCCCAGTGACTTTCCAGGGGCTGGCAGATCATATCCTAGCAGGAGCAGGAGGGTTTGCCCTTGCCTACCTAGATGATATTGCCATCTACAGCCATTCCTGACAAGAGGACCTTCAGCATGTCAGTGGAGGTGCTGGGAAGATTACAGAGGGCAGGGTTGACCATTAAGCCCAGCAAATGTCAGGTGGGTATGGCAGAGCTCTCCTAACTGGGACATGGAGTGGGGAGAGGTAAGAGCAGGCCAGAACCTGCCAAAATGGAAGCCATTTAGGAATGGCCTGCACCTGTCACCAAAAAGCAGGTGAGAGCATTTTTAGAGACAGCAGGGTACTACGACACCATAGCTGCTCCTCTCACAGACCTGACAAGAAAAAACAGGCCAGATAAGGTAGTGTGGACCCCAGCATGTGAGCTTGCATTCCAGAAGCTTAAAGAAGTTTTGAGACAACCCTGTGTGTTAGCCAGTCCAGATTACAGCATAGAATTTGTTGTGCAGGTGGATGCTTTTAACCATGGGGTGGGGGCTGTACTTAACCAGATTTATTCAGGGGGAGAAGAGCACCCAGTTGTTTATCACAGTCATAGGCTCCAACCCAGGAAGGAATGCTATGCAGCTGTAGAAAAGGAATGTCAAACCATAGTGTGGGCACTGCAGAAACTTCAGCCTTATCTGTATGGAAGGAAACTCACTGTAGTCACAGATCACAATCCCCTAACACGGTTACATTGAGCCAGCCAGCAAAATGCCAAGTTACTTAGGTGGAGCCTATGGTTGCAAGTATATGATATGTCAGTGCAGCACCCCAGTGGGATTAGCAATGCCAACTATGATGGGCTCAGAAGACAGGGAATGGGGTAAGGTATACCCAGATAGACTCAATCCTCACAAGCAATGTTTCTCAAGGACACTTGAAAAACTAGCTTGAGTTCTCAGGGGGGCAGGGTGAAAAAATGAGGGGCTGCCAGCCTAGCCAGATAAAATTTTGTAGATAATTCTACGTCATTGTAAATATTAATATAATCCACAGGCTTGTTTTACAAATGTAAAGAGAACTATATGTTAGGATTAAACTATATGTTGTACTGAGCTTCAAAAATGTAACCACAGTACACCCTGCTGGAAGAAAGCTGTTAAGTAAAGAAATTTATAACTGTGTTTGATCTCAAGCTCAGAGACATGATGTCTAGGCTAGGAAATTATTTCTATTGTTTTAAGACAGAGATAATTACTAGATGTTACATGTAAAGTGTTCTTTATTGCTGTGGCTTCCTGACAGGTGCAATATTACAAAGATATGTTAACTTTTGAGTTCTGTGAGCCTGAGAAACTTAAATCAGAGTTGTCAAGAATGATGTACTCTGAAATGACTCAGCGGTACTGTGTATTATCAATTTAATGGCTATATCAGAAAGAAAGAAGAGCATTTTGTATCTTGCCTTGGATCTAGTAAGAACATCCACTCACCAGCACTTGCTTGCTCTGTATGTAAGTAGTATTTATAACAGTGATTTCTCTCAGGGATAGATAGGAATGTAGCCAGATTAGTCTAGCTGTTTTCTATATTTATAAAAAACAAAAAACTCTGGAAGAGTGCTGTTAAGTATCCAAAGGTTTAATAAAATAATAGCATAAAAAACACACAAACTTCAGAGAGATTAGCGCTTTCGGGTGTTAACCCTTCATCAGATGGAAAACAAATGTTACAAAGCACCATTTAAAGTAGAATACAACCAATGAGCAACTAATTAAAATCAATAAAAAACCCGCCTATTTTTTAAGGTGGGTTTTATGGGGACAACATCATAAAACCCACCTTAAAAAAAAAAAAAATAGGCGGGTTTTTTATTGATTTTAATTAGTTGCTCATTGGTCGTGTTCTACTTTAAATGGTGCTTTGTAACATTTGTTTTCCATCTGATGAAGGGTTAACACCAGCTAATCTCTGAAGTTTGTGTGTTTTTTATGCTATTATTTTATTAAACCTTTGGATACTTAACAGCACTCTTCCAGAGTTTTTTGTTTTTTATGGTTCTCCAATTGTTGTTCTCTGGTTGGGTTATCAGCATCAAGCATTCGTTCTGGATGTTTTCTATATTTATGTCAGACTATCCTACAAATCTGTTTTAAAGTATTTCCTGTGATTTCTGAACTCCATAAAATCATTGTGATGAGTAAATAAGTATTGTCTTGTGTTTTTATTATTTATTATTAAATATTTTTAAACCTTTCAACTATGGCTGTTTTGTGTAGAGATAATTTAAACTCTAAAGTACTTACCTGTATTTGGTGATATTGTACAAGGCCACTCCAATAGCCTTGCTGTTTGTCACACTTACTAATTGAATAATAATAAGATTGCACAGTAAAATTGAACACCCTTTGGTAAGGGTCTTTATAGTAGCCGAAGAAGGTAGTTGGTGGCAGTGGATTACTACCTTATAGCCTGGGCGGAAGGGGGCATAGCTGGAAAGCCTGTGCTAGCCTTCCCCAGAAGTGTGTGTGTTTGCATATAAACCAAATCTCAAAGTGTATGTGTGTGTCAGCTACTTGGCCAGGGACATGAAGCACTGGTTGGACAGAGAATGTACTGGAGGTATTGGCTTGACTACTCAGCTGAGATCTGAACCTTATACTGTAGCTGTGCCAGTGGGGAGTCTTATTGGGGATATGAAGAGAAAGGGAGAAACCAGCCCCAGACTGACTGCGATTTCTGTGTGCTCGTAAGGGAAATTTTACTGTTCTGTGTGTGTACTTGTTATCCTCCCAATGTGCACACCCTTTACTGGGCTAGGAGTGAGGACTGAGGCTCCTTGATTACTGGGCCAGTGCAGGGCATCACAGAGACCAGAAAGTCAAAGTTTCACATATGAAGCTTCACAATGCAAACATTCAAAAGACAGAACATGTGAAATATTGAGTGTCCAAGCTTAACGAAACAAGATATCTGCTATTTCTGCACTGTAGTGCAATCTCAGAGTTGGTATATTTAAGTTGCGGGGGGTTTGGGTGGGGGCTCAAAAATTAACTTTAAATATTTATTAATTTTTCTGAAATGTAAGTTTATGTGGTGAATATTCATGTTGGTGCTATAGCTACCATCATGAATATTTAGCTGGATACTTTTTCTTTGTGGGTATTGGGTAGTGAACAGTCTTTAGGTGAGGTGGGGTAAGTTGTTTTGGTTTTGACAGGGTAGTGTGCTGTTACTATAGCAGTAGTGATTAGTTTTGTAGTTCCATTTACTGTAACTAGTGCACTTTATTTTAAGTTTTGTTAGGTATGTAGTGTGAGCATGTAATGTTTCAGGATAATATTTGTAGGACTTGTCTTCACTGTGTCTTTATTGTAGTGTATTGCAGGTTGGTCAGTGTTTTACAGTTTTGATGATGTAGGAGTCGGGTTTGTGACTTGCCAAGATTTTCAGATTTTGTTTTTGTGGCGTTGGTTTTTTTAATTTAAATTTTGTGGTATTTCGGGTTTATGAAGTAGACCCATATATACAGTGGATATAAAAAGTGTACACACCCCTGTTAAAATGTCAGGTTTTTGTGATATAAAAAAATGAGACCACAATAAATCATTTCAAAATGTTTTCTACCTTTAATGTGACCTATAACCTGTACAATTCAATTGAAAAACAAACAAATCTGTTCGGGAAAAAATATAAAAAATAAAAAAAGGTACAACATAAGTGTGTACAACCTTAAACTAATTTATTTATTTATTTGCTTATTTATTTATTGACATTTGTTGACCAGGAAAGTCCACTGGGCCATTGACCCATTTTCAGTGGAGGCCCAGGGAGAAAAGTTCCATGGTAGTACATTCAGTAAAAGAAAAAAAAAAAACATCTGTACATTATATGCCATTATGGTAGTACATTCAACATAAAACATTTAAATAATCATTTGCACATTATGTACCTTTGTGGTAGCACATTCAAAATACAACATTTAAAATGAAACATATTTATAGTTTCTTATTCGGAAAAAAGTTCTCAGTAGGTTTGGAAGCAAGAAGGAGAGTAGAGCCAAGCAGTAATGGGCAAAGGTATGTAATCTGGTGATAAGTGAGTGTCACTTAGGATAGTTTAGTGTGAGGTAGGGAGAAGGAGAGAAAAATCAGGCAGTAAAGGGCAGAAGAATATAATGAGGTAAATTGTGAGTGTCACTTAGGGTAGTTTAGTATGGGGTAGGGAGGCTAAAGGGGTCTGATTGTTGTGCAGTGTCAGGATAAGTTTTTTCTGGTAAGGTGGCTTGAGTGATAATTTAAAGAGTTTTGAAGATTCCATTAAAGTTAAATGGGAGGGTAATGTGTTCCAGAGTTTGGCTATATTACAGGAGCACAGACTTTGCCCAGCTCTTTTGCTTGGTTTTGTAACCTTTATTAGTTGTTTCTGATATGATCTAAGTGACCGAGTGGGAGTGTAAGTTTGCAGGACTGAGTGAAGTGCTGGGCAGAGGTGGGGTTTGAAAATTAGTTTATGTGCTAGTATTAGTTGGGTATAGTAAATATGGCTTGAGAATTTGAGCCAGTTGAGTTCTGCAATTGCTTCACAGTGGTGTGTGCGGTTTGGTTTTCCTGAGGCAAATTTAGCCATTTTATAATAGCAGGATTGCAGCTTATTACTAAGGGATGAGAGTAGATTGGTAAAGATAGCACTTCCATATAGGAGGGAAGAGAGGAGTAGGGTACTGGTTAGTTTAACTTTGGTTTGCTTGTTGAGGTATAATTTTTGCCTATATAGTTTGCCTAATTTGAAGTGTACTTTTTTATTATGTTATGAATATGTGTCTCAAAGGTAAGTTTGTTGTCTATTGTCATACCTAGAAGTTTAGCCATTTTAGCTAGTTCTATTTCAGTTCCATCTTTAGAAAAAATCTTAAAGTTTATGCTTGATGGTTTTGAGGTGAATAAGAGTAGTTTTTTTTTTTTTTTGGTGTTTAGCAACAGTTGAGAATTATTTAGTTAGGTTTCTATAGAAGTAAAAGCTTTATGGGTTATTTTGAGAAGGTCAGAGAAATTGTCAGCAGAAGATATAGTTGTCGAATCGTCAGCGTATTACATCAAGTTTCCTATTTGAGAGACTTTGTGAAGGTCATTAATAAATATATTGAATAGTAGTGGTCCAAGAATGGAGACCTAAGGGACTCCTATGTTGTTTTTTTGATAGGTAGATTGCGCATTTTGCCATTTTACTGATTGCTCTCAGTTATTGAGGTAGGAGGTAAACCATTTGACAGAATTTGGGGAACATCCTAGTTTTGATATTTGGTGTAGTTTGTTATGTGATACTGTGTCAAAAGCCTTTGACATATCTAGTAGGATTACAGAGGTATGGAGACTAGTGTCAAGGGCTTTGTTAACAGTATCAGTGAAAGAGAGCAGAGCTGTAATTGTGTTATGCCCTTGAAGGAAGCCATGTTGTGTGGGAGAGAGAAGGTCATTGTCTAGGAGGTGATTAAGTAATTGAGTGTGCACACATTTTTCTAATATTTTTGATAGTGGTGAAAGTATTGAGATAGGGTGGTAGTTTGATAGGTCATGGGAAGTTCCACCTTTGTGAAGTGGGGTGATGATAGATTTTTTCCATAAGTTTAGAACATAGTATTCAGAGAGAGACTGAGTTATTAGAATACTGACTGGGCATGCAATTGTGCTTGATGCTAGCTTTAAATATTCGGTGGGGGGTGGGGGGAGTTTGTCAGCAGAGAGGGAGCAGGGTTTGAGTTTATTTAGAAGTTCGCATATTTTTGAGGTTGGAATTGGTTGGATGGAGAATGGAGGTGCTGTTAGATTATTAATGCATGAGTCTAGAGTAGGGGAAGTTTTACTAATATGTGCATCATTTTTGTAGGGTCTTTGACTAGGTTTTGAATAGTAGTAATGAAATGGGTGTTAAACCATGAGAGATTTGCTGTGGGATTTTATCAGGTGTGGGAGATGGATTTTGTAAAGTGCTAGGATTAAGTAATGTGGAGACTGATTTCCAAAACTTTTTTCGATTGTTGTTGCTTGTGGTGGATAATTGCGAGGTAAAGTAGTTTTTCTTATCCTGTATGACTAGTTTTTTGGAATTATTTCAGAGTTGCTTATAAGTAAGTTCAGTTTGTTTAGTTTTAGATTTCTGCCACTGTTTCCATGCTTTATCTCTATGGAGGAGGCTTTACTTTGTTGATTTGGTTAGCCAAGGGGCATGGTTGGCCTTGGTACGTTTGGTTCATATAGGGGCTAAGCTATTTAGTGTGTCCAGAAAAAGTTTCTTGAAATAGTTAACAGCTTCATCTAGGGAGAGAGTTTTTAGTGGGAGGCAATTTGGGGTTTATAGGATGCTTACACATTTGTCTGGGTCAAAGTGAGTGAGATTTCTGGATGTTTTGTAGGTGTGTGTTTTTGATATTTGAGAGTGGGTCCTACGTGTGAATGCTGGGAGGTGATCACTTAGTATGTTAGGTAAGGTGCTTGAGTTGGAATAACTTTGTGGGTGAGATACTAATATCTAGTCTAGAGTGGATTCTGATCTAGTGGATAGGCCATGGGAAGAGTCATAATACGCTGTGTGAAGGGATTTAAGCTGTTGACTGGAGAGTTGCTTGTTAGGTTTAGCCAATTAATGTTTGTATCTCCTAGAATAATGGTTTCCTGTGAGATGTTCTGGTTTGCCCAAGATAAAAAGTCCTCTAGGAGGGCGATATTTTGCCCTGGTGGGATGTAGATTACTGCTATAGTTATTTGTTTGTTATTGTTGATGTGAAGGGAAGTTAGTAAGAGTTCTAGATTGCCAAAAGTGGGGAGTTGTTTGGGATAGATTGTTAAGGCTGTTTTTGTAGATTCGTGCTACACCACCACCTTTTTTGAGTCTATCAGCATGAATAATATTGTACCCTGGTGGAAGAATTTCAGTATCATCAATATGAGGTTTTAGCCAAGTTTCTGTTACTGCTACAATATTTGGGGTGTGAGTAGATAGCCATGCGTGGAACTCAGAAATGTTGTTACATATGCTTCATGTGTTTATTATTACAAGTTGAAGCTGTAGGATTTTTGAGTTAGTTGAAGATTTAGGGTTAGGGTTGGGGTGGATGCCACCACATTGTGTGAGAGAGAGGAGAAGATGAATAATAGCATTGGTATTATTTTTATGGGAAAGTGAGTTTGGAATGGGTAGGGAAAAGTTTTATCTTATCTAGGTTATAAGTGTTGTGTAGGAATAAGGAGGGTGATATGTTTGAATAACTATTTCTGCTAAGAGGTTGAGGAAGGGTTTGTGTACTAGATGTTTGAGTTAATGAGAGCAAGGTGGAATATGCAGTGGTAGTTAAGGTTAGTAGAGTTAGAGATATAAAGAGACTAGGAATGAGAATAATGTTTGTTGTGTGACTGTGTGTGTTTGTGTGGGAGGGCATCTTATTATGGAAAGTGGGTGTCAATTAAATGTGATTGAAAATGGGGTGGAGTTTGACAGTGTAAGCCAATTGGATTGCAGTTGCTGAGGTAGATATGGGAGGGGTTTATGGATGTATAAATCTAATTGGAATGGGGGTGGGTGGAAATGGGGGTAGAGTAGGGGAGTGGAGTGAGCCCGAGCAAAGCGAAGGGCGAACCGAGCAGGTTGCACCAGTTCCATGTGGCAGAGCAGAGCTAGAATTCCACAAAAAAAAAACAATAGGAGGAATTCTGTCTGTAGGTCAGTGAAAGCCTGTAAGTAAAAACAGTAGGAGGAATTCCATCTGCAGGTCAGTGAAAGCCTGTAAGTAAGTTTAAATTAGAGAACAGTGTGGGCCCTACACCTGGATGTTAGCACCATAGTATAGCAGCTAACATCCACTAAGCAACTTGTGTGTGGCTGGTGGTTTACCACTACAAACTGTTAAGCACAAATAGAGGTCTTCAAATACTGGTTAAGGGACCACTATCTCTTAGATTAGAAAATAATTGGAAGGGGGAGAAAGAGCTAATAAGGTATCCGCTCTCTCCAGTTAATGTGCACACCACAAGATTGAGCCAAGTTTCACAAACTTAGTGAATAAAACCATAGCACATGGAATAGTCATAAATTACATTAGATGTACTCTGCAGTTGCTACTTTATTTTCCAGAAACGGGCCAGTGTTTGTTTATTTTGCAGGTTGAGCTGATGTAGTTCAGGCTAATAGGGAACACAGTCCGCTGTGGTTAGGACTGTTTTAACTGTAAGAAAAAAATGTGGGAGATATAGGTTCAGGGGACACAGAACTTTAACAAGAGAACTTACATAGACAACAGATCATATTAGGTAATACAAATACTGCCTAACAGCCTAACGAGCAGCAAACATTACTGTGAGACCAATAACAGATAGTAACAGATGGCGGTTAGCCAAAGCAAAGCCCAGGTTTCGCTTACAGTACAGTATATGATGTTGTTATAATGCTTTGTCTTTAATTGGGCTACAACTAGACTCTATAAGGTGCTTACTATAAAGCCGTGTTATATACACACAGTTTTGTTTATACTATTACAGCTTAGGCTCAGGCAGGTTTCAATGCTAAACAAGATAATGCCGTGAGATAATATAATACAAAGCATGTAACTTCAAATTCAATCAAAATACAGCCTGATAATGAACAGTCTCTGCTTAGTTCTAAGTAGGTTACAAATGCAAAACTAAATTCTGCTGTAAGCTACATAAATGTAGAGTAAGTAGCTTCAATTCAGTGCAGACATAATGACTTAATACAAGTAGTCTAAGTGAGCAGCAACCCTAAACGGTCACAGTTAACTGCACAACAGACATTTATACCACAATACTGTACAGCAGACGCTAGTTGCTAATGTCACATATATAACAAACACAAATTATAGGAGCTCATGTACAACTATAGGTTCTCTTTTTAAAAGCTGAAAGACACAACAACAACAACAACAACAACAACAAGTAGACAAATTATTTACATGATACTCTATCTTTAGTTTTAAAAATGTGGTGCGCACACTGTGCGGGGAGAGCACCGAGGGTTTAGCTGCCTTGAAGAGAAGTAGGTGTTTTGAAAATGGGGCTTTGGAGCCTAGGGGTAGTTATGACCTTGAGTAATTGGCTGGAGGTAGGGGTGTGGTTACATGTACTGACGTAATTCCAGAAAGTCTAGCATAGCACAGGTAATACTCAGATATGGGTGGAATTACAAACTGCGCCAGTTCCACATGGCAGAGCAGAGCTAGAATTCCACAAAAAACTAACAGTAGGAGGAATTCTGTCTACAGGTCAGTGAAAGCCTGTAAGTTTAAATTAGAGAACAGCATGGCCCTACACCTGGATGTTAGCACTGTAGTATGGCAGCTAACATCCACAAAGCAACTTTATGTGTTTGAGCCCTTTAAATATAAGTATTGCAGAGTGGTTGCTATGAAGGGTGGGCTACTTTGTTGTATGTGGCTGGTGGTTTACCACTACAAACTGTTAAGCACAAACAGAGGTCTTCAAATACTGGTTAAGGGACCACTATCTCTTAGATTAGAAAATAAACAGAAGGGGGGAAAAGCTAATAAGGTATCCACTCTCTCCAGTTAGTGTGCACACCACAAGATTAAGCCAAGTTTCACAAACTTAGTGAATAAAACTGTAGCACATGGAATAGTCATAAATTACATTAGACGTACTCTGCAGTCGCTACTTTATTTTGCAGAAATGGGCCGGCGTTTGTTTATTTTGCAGGTTGAGCTGGTGTACTTCAGGCTAATAGGGGACACAGTCTGCTGTGGTTAGGGCTGTTTTGAATGATACTCCATCTTTAGTTTTAAAAATGCGGTGTGCACACTGTGCGGTGAGAGCGCCAATGGTTTAGCTACCTAGTACTTTGCTGAAGCACCTTTTGATTTAATTATAGCATTCAGTCTTCTTGGGTAGGAGTCTATCAACATGACACATCTTAACTTGGCAATATTTGCCCACTCTTCCTTGCAAAAGCTCTCCAAATCTGTCAGATTGTGAGGGCATCTCTTGTGCATAGCCCTCTTCAGGTCACCCCACAGAGTTTCTATTGTCTTTAGGTCTGGGCTCTGGCTGGGCCATTTCAAAACTTTAATTTTCTTCTGGTGAAGCCATTCTTTGTTGATTTGGATGTATACTTGGGGTCATTGTTATGTTGAAAGGTGAAATTCCTCTTCATCTTTAGCTTTCTAATAGATGCTTGCAGGTTTTGGCCCAAAAGTGACTGGTATTTGGACCTGTTCATAATTCCCTCCACCTTGACTAAAGCCACAGTTCCAGCTGAAGAATAGCAACCCCAAAGCATGATACTGTTACCACCATGCTTCACCGTGGGGATGGTGTTCTTTTGTTGATGCAAAGTGTTGTTTTGCACCAAACATACCTTTTGGAATTGTGGCCAAAAAGTTCAACCTTAATCTCATCAGACCATAACACATTTTCCCACATGCTTTTGGGAGACTTGATGTATTGTTTTTCAAATTGTAGCCAGGCCTGGAAGTTTTCCTGTGTACGTCAATCCCATAAATCTCACTAGTCTCTTATGCAAAGCCATGGAAAGAATGATCATGGAAATTATCAATAATGACATAGGAAATCTCCATACACTAGGGCAAACCCAATTTGGTTTTGTCAAGGGGAGGTCATACCTACTGAACCTGGTGGAGATCTTTGAAAAGGTCACCAAAGCAATGGATGAGGGAAAAATGGTTCACATTGCCTATCTTGACCTGGCCAAGGCATTTGACACAATACCCCACTCAGGAATTGTTGACAATCTCAAGTAGTTAGGTATAAACTCATATGTCACCTGCTGGATAGCCAGCTGTCTCACAGACAGGACCTAGCAAGTTAGAATTGGGGAGTCCACTTCTACAAAGAGGCCAGTCAGAAGCAGAGTCCCTCAGGGATAAGTTCTAGGACCACTCTTTTGTGGCATTTACTTCTCTGAAGTCATAACCAATGTCAATGGTCTCTGGCTGACTAAATTTGCAGATGATTGTAAATTAGGAGTGGTCATTGAATCCCCTACTGACACAAATGTTCTCCAGGAAGGGCTGACACAAGCATACAACTGGTGTCAGAACCACATACTAAAACTAAATGCCAAGAAATGATGAAGTCTATTTCAATAGCGGATGAAAGTACTTAATCATTTTAATAAAACAGGAGCTTTACTCGCTGATCCCTTTCGTTTTTTTTTTTATAAATGCCAATAAATACATAATAGTATCCTTCAGGAAGTCATCCACCCCTCGTAACTATTATATTGACAACACACCCCTTATAGTTGACCCAATCGTCAGGGACTTAGGGACACACATAGCCTGTTATCTAGCCTTTGACCATCACTTGTCTATAGTAATGAGGAAATCATTCTATGTTGTGCAACTTATAAACAAAGGTATGGCATCTTGGTCCAAGGAAGTCATTATTTACTGTATTCCACACTTATCAGACCTATCATTGAGTACAATGCCCCCTTTGGTATGTACCTAACTGGGCATATCCAACAATTAGAACATCCACAGAGGTTCCTCATTAAAAGAATGCAAGTTGTAAGAAACATGTCCTATGCAGACTGCCTCAGGACCCTATCCATGTATTCTGTCACCTATAGGGTGTTGAGGGGAGATTTATGCTTGGCATACAAGGCATTGTCAGACCCCACTCTGGTGGACGTCTTGCATATCTACAAAACAAATAACACCAGAATCACCCATTCTAAAGATGTAAACCTTGCCTGTGATGTAAATAGGACCTGCTGGAGGGACAGGTATGAATCCCAGAGACTACCCCTTCTCTGGAACAGGCTCCCCATCCATATGGAGCAGAGTACCTCCCTAACGCATTTCAAGTGTGACTCTTGGATGAGGAATATGAAGTTCATCCCTTGTTTGGCACCTGTTCTCTCTTAGACACAGGAAAACTGTAAGTGGTTCATCTCCCAGACCTCCACTTGTAAATAATTTCACCTTCCTAGCCCCTGCTTACACTTATCAAGGATACCAGAACTTGTTAGAGGTTTGGAATGCATGCCTACACTTAAAAAGGCCCTTGAGGTTCTTAACCTAGTAAGCACCTATGAACCTATGAACCTATTGGAGCAATAAAGTCAAGTGAACAGCAAGTACTGCATTATGATGTCAGTCACTGTGTGACTGCACTCAGAAACTACAACATGCTGCGCGGATATATTAGTGTTTAATTTCTCCAAGTCCTTTGGGTTTCTAATACCATGAAGGGAATGGACCCCATTCCTAAGTCAAAGTATGATTAAAGGTCATGAAATTAGTATTGTTTTAATCTTTGATGTTAGCCAACAGTGTTCTTAGAAGCACCTACAATGTGCCCAGAACTGACTGCTTCTGCATTTCATGCAGTTACATGTATCAGTAGCATATTTAAATAAGATTATACATTATTTTTTATGAGACCCATTGCTCCTACTACAATTGGAACTGTCTGGGTATGCTTCTTCCACATTGCCCTCTTTTTTGCCTGCAAATCCTGGTATTTTATGACTTTGTGTCTCTCTGTACTTAAGACACTATAATCACTAGGTGTGGAAATTTAGATGATCAATGCTACTTTTGTCTTCTTTTCATGGATTGCTATATCTAGTTTTCCTGCATGTATTTGTTGAACTGTTGGGAATGGATTATCCCATGTTATATAAACATCATCATTCTTTATAATGTTTTGTGACTCATGTTTCCAATGCTTCTCAGCTACTTCAATATTGCAATTTTTGCATAATCCCCAGTGTAACAGTCTTGCCACATTATAACGCCTTTCCATATACAGGCCCTCTGCCATTGGTATATCACACCAAGCAACAAGATGTGCAACTGTTTCCAATTCTGTTTTACAAAACATTTTTATCTGTCTGATTCTCTGACATGTTCAGTGGACTTTGTAAACCAACATGTACATAGTCCACTATGCTGGGCTGCCAATATTAAACTTTCATCTTTTGGTTTAAATTCACCTTTCCTTAACCATTCCTGCATCAGATCTGATGAACATGAGGTTATTCCAGGAGTTTTCTATACTTGCAACTACATTTATGCCCTTTCCACATTTCTTGCCTTCTCATCTAATTCTTCCTCTTATATTCTTTCTTTTGTTTCTTGGCACATTCAGTTGTTGCCTGACATTTGCCTACTTCTGTTTTTATTTCCATTCCCAGTTGATACAGATAAGCTTATGATAAACTAAGTTGGGAAGTCATTTCAGATTTGTTTTCCTCATGTTTTAAAGCTTTCACTATGGATCTTGTGAAGTCAGCAGATGCTGTATGTATGTATGTATGCAACCCCATGATTGCAGATCTGTACATGTAATCAGTTTCGAGGAGGCCCATACCTCCTTCAGCCTCCTTCAGAATGGAGAATACATAATCTTGGTATACACAGATTTTTATAAATCATTTTTATTTATTTATTTACCCTGTGAATAACTGTCAGTGATCTTAGGCTTCGTAATTCTTGTCTTTTGTACAAGTGGTCTCACTGATTTGGAATTTGGGTAAGTGTAATTTCTATAAATGAAGGTAAACCCATATAGATAGATAG
This sequence comes from Protopterus annectens, assembly GCF_019279795.1. Lineage (NCBI taxonomy): Eukaryota > Metazoa > Chordata > Ceratodontiformes > Protopteridae > Protopterus > Protopterus annectens. The sequence continues at coordinate 509,844,024 of NC_056726.1, read as the reverse complement.
TATCTCGTCGATTTCCGAGATATAGGCGAGAACACCGGCCACAGAGAATCGGGAGAAGAGCGAAAAGATCAAAACCGGGCCGGAGGGAAAAAGGCTGTGTAGAAAAGGAAGATGTACGACGGTAGTGTATGCGGACGTAGGGAAGGCTATGAGGAGTAAGGGTGCGAGGTGACTGTGATTGGGGTTAAAGGAGGGTTAAGTGAGTTAGTTGGTTGTGAGTGAGTGAGAGTTTGTCGCGACTGGGATAGGTTAGGGTTGTTGAAGGGGGAGTTAGGGGAGGTTAAGAGTTAGAGGTTAGGGCTGTGATAGTTTAATGGGTTAGGGTTGGGGTGTGGGGGGTTAAGTGGTTAGGGGTTAGGTAGTAGGTGTGCCACTGTAGTAGAGTTGGTGTAGGGGCGGTTGTTGTAAAGTTAGGGTAGGGTTAGGTTTGAGTTTAGGTTAGGGTGTGGTTGGGTGAGTGAGGGCGGACCTTAGTTAGGGGTTTAGTGTAGGTTGTAGGTAGGGTTTGTGTATGTTTGGGTTGATTTTTGGTTTGTTGTGTTTTGTGTGTGTGTTTGTGTGTGCTTTTTGGACGTTTGTTTTGTGTTTTGTTTTGTTGTGTATGTCGGGTATATGGTGTGTGTTGTTTGTGAAATGAATTGTTGGTATGTGTCGTCGGTTTGTTTTGTGTTTTTTTTTTGTGTCGTTTTTAGTAAGATAGAGATATATATATATATATATATATATATATATATATATATATATATATATATATATATATACATACACACACACACACACACACACACACACACACACACACACACACACACTAAATACCTTGAAGAATAAGGAATTCTCTATGATATAACAATTTGGGTTCTATCATACATTCCCCATAATAACACATACATTTGTACAATAATAAGGCATTCATTTAGTCTTTGGTCCTAGAATGGAAACCCAACTTAACCATAAAATAGTAGTCCATTGTATAATTTGAATTGTCATTGCAATAAACCCCTTCTCCTTTTTTTGCTAGTCAACACATGCCACCTGCAATCGTAGATTCCTACCTCCCAATACCTGTCTCTATAAACTATAACAAATGCTCCACTGCATAGACCATAGTTTCTCAGATGTTCATCATATCAATCACTGCTGCAGTATCCTTAGCTATATGGGTTATATCCTGCCAATGATATAACAGCCGTCCAGCTTCCAAAGCTTCAGGGCACCTTCTTTGCATAAAAGCTGTCAGACAGCTTGGGCTAAGCTGACTAAAAGGCAAGTTTCAGCACCAAGTCCTCCAGAATTTTACTGCCACTGAAGAGTACCTACTCTGAGGACTTTGCAGATCAAAGGTAGGCTTGTGCTTGTCCTTTGCTTGGCAGATAAGTTTCCTTTGGGGAAAAATGTTTAAATTTAATATTTTTTCTTATTATTTATACTTTCCTCTTCATGAAAGTTATTTTAAAGCTAGAAGTTTGTGTTTTAATGAACTGTTATGAGACTGTATTGTACTTTTAAACAGAAGCACTCTTGTTTCCTGCCAGTTTTTTCTGTGGATAAATTGTGTTTATTTCACTTTGTGTAGCTGACAAAGTATATTAAAGTGCTTTTCACTGTGTTTGTTTGGCAAATAAGTTACTTTAAAAGACTTGTTATTTTTACCAGCATTTGCTGCTTGTTTTTCATGGGAAACAGGCACCATTTTCCGCTTGACCATGGAACAAACTGTTGGTCCATTGGTTCATAGGTTCATAGGTAGGTAATAGGCTATTGGCCCAAGGGCCTAAGTAAGCCTAGCCAACAAGGTTCCCTGGCTTACACCACCCAAGAAAGTTATTTTCCTGTGCCCCTGTTGAGCAGAGCCACAGAAGTGATCCCTGGGGTGTATTTTCCTATTTCCCATCCACTCATCAAGATTTTTCTTGAAGAGTGCTAATGAGGAGCTTTGCTTGACATAGATGGGTATGCTCTGTCTTTCTTCCAGCCACAAAAAGAAAAAGTTGAGTAAACAGCCTTTGCCACCACAGTAGGCTAGCAGTTTGCCTAAGCTGCAGGTGGGCGACTGCTGTGGCCATTTGTTGTGCCTCAGACTACTCACCTTTCACCCTTATTCCTTCTGGTGTAGCAGCTACAGTCACTGTGGACTATGGATTAGCCACATCCTCTGTGGTTGTTGGCCTTCCATCAGTTATACCTCTCAACCTCTTGAAGCAAGAAATCTGGACAAAGCCACAAATAATGTGGGGTGGGGTGGAGGCAGGCAAAGTTCCAAAAATAGGGACACTTTTTAAACATTGCTCTTACAAACTTAGAATGTTGATAGAATAACAGGTTTTGCATTAGCATGAATTTTCTGAAGGATATTACTTTTGAAAATCAAGTGTGTGCCTTTATTTTCTGACTTCAATCCCTAGTGATTTGCCAGTGGTTTGCCAGAAAACTCCAATTTTATGAGAAACAGATAAAAAATATGAGTAAAAAATCTGGACATTCTTGACAATCTGGACTGATGAGAGCTATGCCATCACTGGATAAGAGAGATTGACTCTTTTTGGTCCTGGGAGGGGGAACAGGGAAGGCTTCCTTGTTTTATCAAAATATTGTGCCCATTCCTAGGGAAGCTACTGCTGCCACTAATAACACTGGTGCCCCCATTTTCCTGTCCAGAAGAAACAGAAACCTAAGCATGTATCTACTACTCCTTAAATCTGCTTAGACAGCACTATTAATGGGTCTGGCTCAGGATTTAATTCAGTATATTCTGGTAAAAGAAAGAGAGATATTTCCTTTCCTGAAAATATTTTACCTTTTGCAACTGGACAGGAGGATAAAGGACTGGATACAGGGTTTTCTCCTCAGATTTCGCTTCCCAAACCAGATCCAGCAAGTATAGTTAGTTCTTCTGCTGCTAATTAATTCTAGTCCTACTAGCTTACTTAGTTACTTCCAATCCCGTTATTTCTGATATGGATGAGAAGATTATTGGTAAGTATAAGAAACAAGTGTATGTTTCTGCTACCTTGATTTTTCAGAATTTTGAATTATCAGGCTCATATGTTAAAGTTTGTTTCTACTTGTGAGGAAAAATCTGCTTTAAATAATTTAATTTAATTTATTCTATTGCTCAAGTCACTACTCACTGTACACAGACTGTGTGTGTGACTCTTTTGATACTTCTTCAAGGGCTATGGCCATTGGTACTGTTTTGAAGAGGATTGCATGGCTGTGTTCAGAAGCAGTTTCAGGAGGATCTATATTACATAGCCGAAGTATGACAACTTTATATACATACATTATATGGTCGAGACCATTTGTTCAAAGTTGTCATATTTCGAATTCAAAAAAATAAATAAATAAAAAAACAGGAACAACTTCCTGACAGTTGTAAGAGCTTGCCCCCCTGCTTACAACCCTTTATTTTCTTTTCTGTTGTTTTTCTTTTTTTTACGTGTTCGAAATTCTGTAAGTTCGAACATATAGGTTCAAACATATGGTGTTTGAACTTACAGAATTTCGACTATGTGATATAGACCCATTTAATGATAGATTAAAGTGCAAGGAATGTGGAATCGCAAGGACAGATGCAAACACATAAATATAAAAGAGTTGCTTGTCCTGATCAAGACACTCAACCCTCTGAATAATATTTTGTCCCTGGGACCTCTTCAAGTTGTCACTGTGTTTTGGTACATCAAAGAAGGGGAACCAGATTGTACCTCCTTTGCAGACTAGCCATGTTAGCTTGGAATATAGCTTCACAGCATAATCTCACTCTACAGGCATCCTACATTCTCTCAGAGCAAAACTGTGTGGCAGGCAAACTGAGCAGAACCAGGGCTGACCCTCATAAATGGAAACTAGATCTGTGGGACTTCCAAGATTTGATCCCTCTGTGGGGAGGTCCTCATACAGACCTCTTTGCCTCCTCTCTGAACAATCAGCTGGCAAATATTCTATTCCAGAACTCCATTCAAGAAAGTCTGGAAGACAAATGCCTTTTCTTTTCCATCCTTTCTACTAATCCCCCAACATCAATATAGTGACTCCCTTCTGGCTCAGCAACTGTGGTTCCTCCTTTTGGAAATGGACAAGGACAATTGCCACAAGCTTCACCACAGAATGGATATAATCACATTAGACCAGGGGTGTTTGATACATCCTAACATAAAAAAAAAATAAACTTCAATTGACTGGATGATAGAGTCTTAATTCTTTTTAAGCACCCCTTTTCTGAGGATCTGAAGCAGGTACTAATGCAGGCAAAACAACTGCTAATAGAAAATCACAAATTAGCAAATAAAAATCGTTTTCTACTTGATACCAAGAAGAACATAAACAGCACCCATTCAAGGCAAGTTGTTCTCTGGTTTTAGAATTTTTGTATGACTTACTATGCTATGGCTTTTCTTACTACTCTGTCAAGATTTATTTATCAGTGATTTCAGCATGTCTGCAAACGGATCATTCTCTTTCAATACAATCTTATGTCCAAATGTTTTTGAAAGGGGTTTTACATTAGAGGCCTCAAAGAAAACTGGTGGTCCCTCCTTGGGGTCCTAATTTTGTGTTAGAGAAGCTAACACTTGCACTATTTGGGCCAGTTAACCTGGCCAATTTGAGGTTTTTACCATGAAATATGTCCTAGACTTAGTACTCACCAACAAGGGGGGGTGACTGCATTATACCCCTGTGTGTTGCCCTCCCTGGTAAGGTCAGACCATAAAGTTTTTGTTCATAGGAATGATCAGACAGAACACCCTCACAAGAGCAAAAAACTGAAAAATTTCTCCAAAGCAAACTACATCCTATTAGGCGATGGTATAAAAAGTTTCAAACTCCCTGCTTACGCAGCCAACAAAGACTCCTGTGCAGAGAAGTACACAAATGCCTTGTATAACCACCTAAACAACTGTATAGACTTGACTGCACCTGACCAAAACCAGTTCCTCCCAAAAAAACAGGTCACTCTGGTGGATCTCAAGTATAAGTAGGTTATATAAAAAAGGAAGAAACTGATGTCTAAGAACAAGAGGGAACTTAGCAGAGAAATACTCTCCACAGCTTGAACAAACAAATCAGATATCTTGTAAAATCCTCTAAAGCTAGTTATGAAGTTAAATTAGCATCCCTAGCTAAGCATAATCATAAGGCATCTCTTAGCTACATCCAAAATCTAAAAGGGAACACCCAGCTATGTGCCGAACTTATAGTAGATGGTACCTCTTATACTGAACCCGAGGAAATTGCAAAACTGCTAGCTGGCAGATTTGATACAAACTTCACCCCACTGTCCATACCAGCCATACCCCAATGCATATCTGACACCATTCCTCTACTTGGTATCTCCAAAGAGCAGGTTATATCTGTGTTCTGCATGACCACAAACATGGTCTCTATGAGACCAGCTAGCATCCCAGGCTGCTTACTAAACAGTCTAAACAAGACCTAGTGGAACCAATTGGCACTCTCTTTAAACTCAGCCTGAGCACTGGTTTTGTTCCAGCAGAGTAGAGAAGAGCAACAGTAATCCCCTTGCACAAAGGGAGAACCATCAGCTGACCCTGGGAACTATAGACCCATAAGCCTAACCAGCCTTATCTGCAAGGCCATGGAAAGAATCATCATGGACCTTATCAACAAGTACATAGGCACCCTTCAAACTCTTGACTGACCCAGTTTGGATTTGTTAAGGGTAGATCATGCCTATTGAACCTGGTGGACTTATTTGAGAATGTCACCAGAGCCTGCATGAAGGCAAAACAGTACATACTGCCTATCTTGACTTAGCCAAGACTTTTGACATTCCCCAACCAGGTATCATTGACAAACTATCCCAGATGGGGGTTAACCTGCACATCATCAGATGGCTGACTGACAAATGCATACTGCAAAAGTCAAGATTCCACCTTCATAGTAGACCAGTTACCAGTGGCGTACCACCTCTACTGTTTTTAATCTATTTTTCAAAAGTTCAGGTGAACGTAGATTGCCTGTGGCTTACTAAATTTTCTGATGATTGCAAGCTGGTGCTGTCATTGAGTCCTGAAATGATGTTAGCATATTACAAAATGGGCTAACACAGACAAGTGATTGGTGCCAAATCCATGGACTCACTAACCGTAAAAAAAAAGTGCATTATTATCCCCTTTGGCAAAAAGGAAGCCCCTGAAAATTACAATATTGACAGCACCCCCCTAAGCTCAAATGCAGTGGTGCAAGATTTTGGAGTACAGGTTGATAGCAATCTAAACTTTAATCACCATGTGTCCAGTGGTAAGAAAAGCCTTCTATGTTGCGCATCTTGTAAGTTGTAAGTAATGGCATCGCATCGAAGACTAAAGATGTTACAACTCCTCTGTACTTGACCCTCATCAGACCACTAATAGAATACAATGCTCCCTTTTGCACGTGCATCACCAGGCACCTGCAGCAGCTGGAGAGACCACAGATGTTTCTTACCAAGAAGATTCAGGGCCTCCAAAACATGACCTACATAGAAAGACTGAAAGCCCTTTCAGTGTACTCTATATCCAATGACCTACATAGAAAGACTGAAAGCCCTTTCAGTGTACTCTATATCCAATGACCTATATAAAAAGACTGAAAGCCATTTCATTGTACTCTGTATCCTACAGGCTGCTGACAGGTGACTTGTGCCTGGCCTACACAGCAGTCTCTGACCCTGCCCTAATGGGAATGCTGCACATCTGCAAATCAAATGCGACAAGAGTCACTCACTCCAGGGATCTCAATCTAGACTGTGACATTAACAGAACACGCTGGAGAGACAGATATAGCTCCCAGAGATTACTGCTGCTCTGGAATAAACTCCCAATTCACCTGCAGCAGAGCTCCTGAATGACCCATTTCATGCGCAACATAGACAATAGGATGGAAGACCATAAATTCACCCAGGGGTGGTACCTATGTCCCTCATGGACAGGGGCAGTCAGTGCTGATCATAGACTCGCTCTACAAATAACAATCATCTAACCAAGGCCAGTTAGGGAAAAGGTTATAACACGGATAGACTTGTAAAGGCCCTAGGTCAAATTAGCCTAGTAAACTATGAACCTATGAAAACAAGTAAACAAAAGTACATGCACCAATGGAGGTACAAACAAGGATGCCAAATTTATTATATAAGAAAACACAGAATTATTAAGTGCTTTCATCCATCTCCCAAGAGACTTCATCAGAATGCAAATAAAATCAATAGTATAATTTAAATAACTTGTCAACACATGCTGCTGGTTACACACGAACCAGTAGAAGCCTAAAAAGTAATCACATGCTATATAGTTCACAAATTAAGTTAATAATAAAGCAAACAAAATATTGTATAAAACATTGTAGGACATTGTCATACCATATGACATATTCAAAATTTGTACCGATTAAAAAAAAAAATATATATATATATATATATATATATATATATATATATATATATATATATGGGTCTACTTTCATTCACTGAAAACTCATGTCACTGAATTTCAATTCACCCTCAAAAAATCGCTGAAAGTTCAAATCACTTAAAACTCATTTCACTGAATGTAAGTACAGTTGGGCAAATAAAATGTATATGTCCTTTGTCCCCACTGCAGTGTGATCCTGGAGTTAGTATATATAGTTAGGGGGTGGGAGTATGGCCTCCCACATTGGGGGTGTGGGGGGTCTAGCCCCCCACCTACTTATCTTTTATATTTATGAATCTCATTTCACTGAACGCTAGCAATATAAAACCAAAAGTAGATGGGGGACTACCCCCCCACACCCCCAATGTAGGGGGGAGGGTCCGCCACACCCCCCAACTATATATACTAACTCCAGGATCATGCTACAGTGGGGTGAAGAGCATATACGTTTTATTTGCCCAACTGTACTTGCATTCAGTGAAATGTGATTCAGTGAAATGAATTTTCAGTGATTTGAGCTTTCAGCGATTTGGTGTGAGTGTTTTGAAATTCAGTGAAATGAGTTTTCAGTGAATCAAAGTGAACCTATATATATATATATATATATATATATATATATATATATATATATATATATATATGTGTGTGTGTGTGTGTGTGATTAGGGAAGGATTTGCTTTCACCTTTACTACCTGAAACAAATAACTTAACATGCCTTATAACTTGTTAGCCTTTTCTTTTAAAGCTAGCATTAAAGAACCAGAATTGTTTAGTCTGGGTGGGAGATTTGCAGCCAATCTCAGCTGCCATTGTAATTCCTTTTTACACAAAATATGTTTCCAGTCTCCCCCTCATAAGTCAATGTTTAGGGATTTTAATATGCCAAATCTAAACCTAACAAACCCTTTACATACTACGGACTGTCTATATAGAGCATTAGTTTCTTTCTTGTTTTTAATTTCATAAATATGTTCATAAATTCTGTTTCTTAAGGCCCTCTCAGTTTTTCTGACATAAAATCCACTATATTTTCACACTTGACCAAATAAACCACCCTGTTGGTAAAACAATTCCCTTTCCTAAAATTTATTTTTTTGTTTTCATTTGGTTATCCAGGATAACATCCCAGTTTTTAATAATATAAGGGCATTGACTGTACCCTCCACAGGGTTTTGTACCTACACCAGTGGATCATTTTTTATCCACCTTATTTTCCAAACGCATGTTGATATTACTACCCACTTTAGTTATAAATACAGGCTTTTCCCCACCACATTTTTCGCATTGTTGTTCACTCTGAATATATTCCAGTTTTTCTTAATAATATTCCTTATTTCCCCCAAAATGGGACTGTATTGTACAATACAAGCCTATTCATAACTTATGGTTTCAAGTAGAGAATCAAGATTATCTATGTTTTGAAAGCCCATACCCAAAATTGGCTTATATCTTTTTCCCCATTCATTATACACACTCTCTATAATGTCGTCCACCATCTTCTTTGGGTAGTCCCTCTTTAGGAACATGTCCCTTAATTTAAATAATTCCTCTCTAACATCCTCGAACTGAGATGTCATGCAAGCAATCTGTATTGCCTGTCCCCTAACCAGGCTGTTTTTCTGTGACAAGGGATGACTACTTAAAAAGTGGAGATGAAAATTACAAAATGTATGTTTTCGGTAAATACTAGATTTAAAACCTTCTTGGGTGTGGGAGTTAGTAGTATCCAAGTAATGTATTTTACTGGCACTATATTCATATGTAAATGTCAAAAATTCAGTAGTGTTGTTCAGATATTCTTCAAATCTAGGTATTACTTCTATACTACCCTTCTATAAGATAAATATATCATCCAAAAACCTAATACATAATTTTATATTGTTATAAAAATCACTTTGAAAATCAAGTTTGAATTCACACCCCAGAAGCACAATATTGGCGTAAATGGGGACACAAGCTGCCCCCATTGTTATGTCTCTTACCTATTGAAAATATTGGCCCTCAAAAAATAGATAATTGTTTTTTTAAAATCAATGCCATTAATTCATAAATTAAACTAATTTGGTCATGATTCAAGGCAGAGCAAGAAAAAAGAGTATATTCAAAAAATTCTTCCATTTTGGGAATAGAGGAAAAGAGATGCTTAGCATCAGTAGTTAAAAATATTAGGTCTTTGGACCAAATCTCCTGTTTTAACTGTCCTAAAAATTCCCAAGAGTCTTTGACCAAATGGGGAGTTGTATCTACTACATGTTTGACCAATTTATCAACAAGGATTGCCAATGGATGAGTTTTAGAGCCACTGGCCACAACTATAGGCCTAAAGGGTGGCTCAGTGATGCTTTTTTGAACCTTAGGAATATCAAATATTGGTGGAACAATAGGATGGTGATTCATAAGGAACTCAAACGTTTCATAACTGATACATTGGTCAAGAACATATTCTTTTAAATAGGAATTTATGTGACTATAAGCGATGTTAATTTGGTTTTCAGAAACTTGAATATAGCTATCTTCATTAAATTGAAGATTTTGCATGACATTAGAATAATCTTCTGAACTGAAAACAACTATCCCTCCACTTTTATCATGTACCATAATACGCAAGGTATTATCTTCCCTTAATCGGTGTACAAGTGTTTGCTCTTCTTTAGTTAAATTAGCATTAAACTTTCCTGTTTCTGTCCAAAGTTTATACATATCTTCCATCACTGCTGTCTCAAATAAACCAACTAAAAGATGGAAGGGGGATTGAAAACACTTTTTTTCTTTAATACTCCTTGAATATGGTAACCACTAAGGTTTGCCTCAACACCACTCTGGGAAAATAATATTTCAAATTCACTTTTCTGGTGTACATCTTAATATCAATCAAGCTATCAGCTATATCTGGTATTTTAGTTGGTATATATTTAAACCCCTTTGAAAACAATGTAAAAATGTCTGTAGTTATAATTCTGTCAGTATAATTGTACAGTTTGAAACCTTGATAACAGTGTAGGATCTGGTCATCAGGGTTGATTAATACTTGCTCCTGCCTCTCCTCCGGTCAGCATATACTTTCTGAACTTGAGATGCATAACTGGGAGTTGTATAATTCCTCTCTAAATTCCTGTTCGCTAGCCTCTCTGAGCATTGAAGCTGCTGAAAATTCTGTTAATGTAAACCCTCCACCAGATCATCCTTTTCCATGTAATCATTATTTAATACATTTGCCCCATCATAGTTGTAACTCTGATCATGTGGAATAAACTGAGTTGTGGGGTATGCTGTTTTAGATCTATATTGTTTGATATCTCTGTCTAATTTATGTTTCTTTTTGCGAAACAGTGCATTACACCTCCTTTCCACCCTTTCAATCACCTTTTCATATAAGCCCTGATGCTGCTGGAAAAGCAAGTCACTTAGTATTTTTTTGTTCAATTCTTCAATGTCTTTACAAATCCTTCCCTTTGACTGCTCATTATAATACAAAACCTTATCCAATAACTCTAATCCCCATCTATCAAACATAGCAACAAAATCAGCTAGTATTCTTTCATCATGATTCAATCCAAATGGAAACTTAAAAACACGTAGCTCTTGTGGTATTACTTTAAGATTAAAACATTATTTTAAATAGATGGTTTCCATCTGTAAGCTCTTAAATTTAAAAAGCCTCTTTTCAAAATAAAAAAAACATGTCCCTTAAGGAACCGAATTGCTCATTATCAATTCTACTGTTTGTAACTTCATTGGTTGTTGCCAGTGCTTGAAAATTAAAATCTTTAGCCATAAACACACTAAGTTTATTGTTAAAATCTGTGTTAATAACATTATTATAGTTTACATTAGCTCCATGGGTAGCTAGTCTCTGTGTTGACAAGGCTAAAATACCATTGTTACGTGGTCTCACATCAGGACCTGAAATTCTTACAGTACCTTTGTCTCCACTTGTATTTCCTTTATTTCTCCTATAGGTATCTTCAGTGTCTCTTGCCATTTCCAAAATCTTTTTGCCAAGGTGTCCATGTTCATGTAAAGCCAAAAAAACACCATAACTCCTTTCTGTCTCAGTAGTGATGTCACCACACCCTCCAGCTTGACAATTCATACAATTCAAATGTGCAATGTGTTTGGAGCTGCCAGGGGAATGTGTAAACTCTTCCATTTTTTTACCAAGTACAGGAGCAGCTGATACTGCTTCCTTTGGAGTTAACAGTTCAATTAATCTAGTCAATTCTCCTTTCAACTGTACCACATCTTCTTTGAGTCTGGAAATCTCCATTTCCTGCAAACGTACAGGTATTGAGGAGAGTTCAAAATTATCCAAGGAATCCATGTTAATCTCTGGCACCAGAAACAAAAACTAAAACCACAATCAACGTGTAGTGCGTTTGAAGTCCAAAACAAGTAAACAAAAGTGCACACACCAAAGGAAGTACAAAAAAGGATGCCAAATTTATTGTACATGAAAACACAGAATTATTAAGTGCTTTCATCCCTCTCCCAGGGGACTTCATCAGAATGCAAATAAAATCAATAGTATAATTTAAATAACTTGCCAACACATACTATTCATTAGACACAAACCAATAGAAGCCTAAAAAGTAATCACGTGCTATATAGTTCACAAATTAAGTAAGTTAATAATACAAACCAAGTTAATAAATTAAAAAAATCAAACAAATTATTGTATAAAACTTTGTAAGACATTGCCATACCATATGATATATTCAAAATTTGTATCTATTAAAAAACAAAAAAAAAAAAAGAAAATATATATATATAGATATATATATAAAATTAGGGAAGGATTTGCTTTCACCTTTATTACCTGCAACAAAGTAGTTAACCTGCCTTATAACTTTGTCAGCCTTTTCTTTTAAAGCTACCATTAAAGAAACAAAATCATTCAGTCTGGGTGGGAGATTTGCAGCCAATCTCAGTTGCCATTGTAATTCCCTTTTACAGAAAAGATTTTTCCAATCTCTCCTTCTTAAGTAAGTGTTTAAGGATGCTAATATGCCAAATCTAAACCTACCAAACCCTTTACATACTAGGGAATGTCTATATAGAGCATTAGTTCTTTCTTGTTTTTAATTTCATAAATATGTTCATAAATTCTGTTTCTTAAGGCCCTCTCAGTTTTTCCGACATAAAATTCACTACATATTTCACACTTGGCCAAATAAACCACCCTGTTGGTAAAACAATTCCCTTTCCTAAAATTAATTTTTATTTTCGTTTGGTTATTCAGGATAATGTCCCATTTTTTTAATAATAAAAGGGCATTGACTGCACCCTCCACAGGGTTTTGTAACTACATCAGTGGATCACTTTTTATCCACCTTATTTTCCAAAGGCTTTTTGATAATACTACCCACTTTAGTGATAAATACAGGCTTTTCCACCACCACATTTTTCACATCATTGTTCACTCTGAATATGTTCCAGTTTTTCTTAATAATATTCCTTATTTCCCCCAAAATAGGATTGTGTTGTACAGTACCAGCCATTTCATGTAGAGAATCAGGATTATCTGTTACGAAAGCCCACACCAAGTGGCTTATATCTTTTTCCCCATTAATTATACACACTCTTCATAATGTTGTCCACCATCTTCTTTGGGCCGTCCCTCTCCAGGAACATGTCCCTTAGTTTAACTAATTTCTAATAATTTATTGTAAGAAATGTCTTGAATGTGACTTAGTATGTCAACTGAGATCATTGCCCTACATTGGACAGCAAATTAAAAATAAAAATAAATGCATGCAATAGAATTTAATAAAAACACAAATATAAATAATAAGTCAACTATAACCATAAAACTAAATGTTCATGCAACAGAAGTAAGAAAATCCATATGGAGCAAAGAATATTTATAACAATCAGTTTAGATGCTAAAACGAGTAGTTTGAATCAGTGGCTGAAGTTACTGAGCACAGCAAACAAAATTCTTCAATGAAACCTATTAAGGGAATCATACAGACTGCCACTTGGAGGTTCTCAGTGTTCAGCGTCCATCTGCTTCTGATATGTCCATCTCATAGAATAATTAAGAGGACTCTGTCTCACGTGTAGGAGCTGGCTTGCTTCAGAAGGTCTGTTGCAGCCAACATGTTCAATACAGTGCTAGAACCCTCAGAAAGTAGAATTTGTAGATGTTTTAGGCATAATACAAGTATTCAAAGGCCTTTTTGCTTCAGAAGCCTTATGATGTTTATAAAGGCTCTCCATGGTGAGTCCCCATAGTGATGTTATCATTGACAAAAGATACATTGTGATCTTGATGTTTACTCTATTTCATTGTCTATATGAGTTCCTGGGCAATACGCAGCATCTGCTGCTTAAGACGGCAATTCAAACATCTTGGGATGATAGCCTGTGGTCATGCATTTAATGATGTTAGAATGGGTATTACTGATGTATGTGTTCATTGTATAATATATCCTTGCAGATCAGACCTATTGGACACGTCTGGAATCAATTTATATAAGAAGAAAATAACAGAGAATCCTTTTTTATGCTTCTGTCAGATTCAAAATTCAGAAGCTATTCCTTCTCTCTCATTTTTCCTGTGCTCAAGTAATAGGTTGTTCTTCTTAAAGAGGAACTTGGCATGTGCCTCCACTTCCAGTAATCTCACAGCAGTTCTCCAGCCATTTGCTTGGAGCATATTTTAATGCTCTGATACAGTTGATTAGTTGACTAATGCAGTGAATCAGTCACTACCCATACCTCACCGATTGTTGCATTTATAACATTTTAGTTCATAATATCCGAAGCTCAAGGCACTGCACACAGCAAAGAGAAATCCCTCAGATGTGAGGTTTCCATATTCAGTGTTACCATATCTTTGATGTTGTCACTGCTATTAAGCAAGATCTTGAAAAACATTTGGATTTTTTTATGTGTCAAGGAGGTGAGTGTTGCATACATAATTCCAGTATTCCCAGAGACCAAAATATACTGCTGCCATGTTTTATTTCATTTATTTGTGAGTTGAACTGCCACTTTGTGGGATTCAGATGCTGCCACTAAGTAGCATGCTTGGAAGTCAGGCATAACAGATACTTAAGTGCAGCAAAGGTAAATGTCTGCCATTCACTGTTAGTGGTGCAACAGTTAGCATACTTGCCTTTGATGGTAGAAGACCTGAAGGTTATGGGTTTTATTCAGCTGATTAGATTGATGACACTGCAGTGTGGCATGGGAGGGGGTGGTGATGCTGTACATCTGAGTATAATACCCTTCAAATGAAATGTTAGAAAACCAATGTCCCATCTGCAAGGGTTTTAAGGTAGCTCAGGTGGATGCAAAAGATACCTCAGCACCTATCAAAGGCAGTAAACCATGTTCCCTGATGCCCTGGCTAAATTTCCCGTAATTGTAGAAATACCACCTCATGACACCACTGAAAAGAGCTCACTAACTTGGTTAACAAAGGATAAATAAAAAGAAACTTTTATACTTGTATAAGAGGTACCACATTCTGATTGACATGTGTATGATTTGTGAAAAAATGATTATTAGTCATCTTTGTTTTGAATGAAGCCTGGAACTGCTTAATAAATGATCACCATCATCTTCACCCTTTCTTCCATTATTACTTTTGACAAAGAGGGGAAAAAATAGATGTAGATTTAAGCAGAAATCAGAGCAATGTAACATCTGAATATTCATATGAGGGGTTGGAGTTCATCAGATTCCCACTTACTAAATAACACAAATGTTATGTGGCATCATTTTGGTGACATTACCTGACAATCTCCCAATTCAATATAATTTTGCATGGATGCATAAGAAAGTGAAGTGAATAGAAATCATTTTACAATTACTTGGTTTGACAGTAGTGAAAATTTAACCAATGTCAGTATTTAAATTTCTATTCAGAGCTTTAATTTACTTGGTGAAAAATTATATGAAATTTGAGATCATTTTCACATGCTGTTTTTTTCTGTACAATACACTATCTAATCTCAGGAATGTTTCCTTCCCTTTGATATCTGTCACAAACAGCTGAGTGACTCTATAAAGCCCTATACTCCCTTCTGACACTGCAGATAACGTCTCATATCCTCCAGTTTCTTGTTTCCTCCCTCCTTGTACTTGAATACATATTTTCTAAAGCTCCCATTCCTTACATACTCCACTTAGTATTGTTTCTTACATCTTAACCCATTTGGTGCATATCTGGTTTTCTTTTCATATGCAGCATTGCTGTATGAAATTTCTTTGTTCTATTCTTGCATGATTTTTTTTCAGTATACTGTATGGCCTGTAATCTACTGTGTTTATATCTTTCTTGGTCCCATGTCACATTGTGTTTTTTTATACTGATTGTATACCACCAGCAGTTAGCATTATTTGTGCTAACAATAATTATTTAAATGAGTAAAAGCACTAAGGATGCTTATTGACTACGCAAGTACTCAATAGTTTAAAGACAAATAACCTTAGGCATAAAAAACTGGAGCCATCATAATTTTGGAAATGTTACTGAAAGACCTATAGGCTCTAGTAATCACAAAAAAAACTAACCAGTGGAAGATCTTGGCAGGAACAGTAAAAACACATAGATGTAGGTAAAAAAATGCTACTTTATTCAAGAATCCAAATGAGACTGAAATAAGTTAAATGCTTTCATCCCTTTGAATCCAGGACTTCATCATATTCGATCAAGATCACATGACCTATAGTAATCAAACATTGCACTTGCAGTTAATTCATCCATCCAGCCTTAACCCCTTCTTACCATTTTGCACATGAGGTCAGAGTGTCACTTCAACAGTGATAATCATCTCGAGCCAAGGTTAATATTATACTAAAAACATTTAGTTAAAATCTATAAATCCTTACAAGCAATTCAATCCCAATAAAACTCTCTCTTTCTTCACATTATTTAAATCTTTAATTATTTAAGTTTAAGGAACAGTTGAACTGACAAGATTTCATTAACACCAGGAAACTCAGTCACATTAATAGTAACTGCCATACTGTTTCCTTACACTCTAAAACTAATTTCCATTGACCAACTAGTTTCCCAGTGGGTATCTGATCTAAAATAAAAATATTTTTTTGTGATTAACACAAATTTGAGAATGCTTGAATAATGTACTTTTTATGTTTAATTTTTTTTTATTTTTAATTTTCTTTATTTTTAATGTCTCTGTTTCTAAGTAATAGCTTGATCTTGCCAACATAAAATGCATCAGATGCCAAACATACACATGCATAAACAACAGCTTTGGTTCTAAAAGTACATATTTCAGGACACTACATAGTCCTTTCAAAACCTTGCATGGTAATATTTGTTGTATCATAAATGTATGCACATTGCTTACAGTTTTCACATTTTATTATTTTACCTTTCGTAAAAAAGATATTGTGTACATGATTTTGCAAGAAATGTTTAATGTTTCTGTCTTTACTATGACATATTTTAGGACCATTACCTAGTATTCTCTTAATTTCCATGTTAAAATTCTTCTCCCAGTTCTTTTTAAAAGGTTCATTAATATTGGGTGTATCAATACAGAATAAAATAATAAAAACTTTTTTGTGTCTGAATAAAAGGATGGAGCTGAATTTAAAGTGAAATCTTTATCAAGTAGAATGGATTAGTGTTTTGAATCTTTGAGGTTTGCTGTCTTATTCACAAATGACTCTACTAAAGCATCAGTGTATTGCCTTTGTAAAAAAGCTGTTTGTTAAAGTCAGTGCCAACTGAAATTAACCTTGGCATCCTACTGATCTGACCTTTAACTACATTCTTTTTATACTTCATGGGAAGACCACTTGAATAATATATCTAAGTGTCAGAGAAAGTAATGTTCTGTATACTGTGGGCTGGAAACATTGTAAACTAGAATCCTTATACACTTTAACATCCAGAAAAGTGATGCTATTCAAATAATGTTCATAAGCTAATTTAAGAAATCTAGTCTCATGTTTAAGCACCTAAAAATTCTTTTAAAAGTTCCACAGTTCCCATAAAATAAAAATGTCATCTTGCTATGGCAAGTACAGTTCCAAATGAGAATTTTAAATACTTCTAAACACAAATGTTTCTTCCCAGTACAAGAGTACTAAATTTGCATATGTGGGGCAGAAGCTACTCCCATAGCTACTCTGTTGCATTGTCTGAAATATTCTCCTTCAAAATATACATAATTGCTCATAAGAATACTTTCCATAAAATATTCAATTAAAGATACATGTTTAGTTTCTAAACACTTAAAATGTCTGACTTTGTTTATAGACCATTTCATACCCATTTCATTTGGAATCACTGAGTGAACTCTTCCTTGATTTATCTAAAGTTTTCAATACTGTCTCTCATATTCTGCTTCTATCAGAATTGAAACATCACATTCTCTCTCAGTCTACCTTATTTTGGTTCAACAGCTACCTCTCTGATAGACTTCAGTCTGTTAGATGGCTATCAGCCTCCTCTCCCTTCCTTCCTGTCCATATAGGAGTACCCCAAGATTCCATGCTTGGTCCCCTCCTTTTCAACATCTTTACAAATAACCTACGCACATCTTACCCCCACTCCTCTGTTATACAATATGCTGATGATCCTACCATCATATCTTGCTCTGATAATCTCCCCCACTTTCTGTCACTTACCCAAGACTCTCTCCTGTCTGTGGAAAAATGGCTAACTAGCAATGAACTTATTTTTAATCCAAATAAAACAAAACTTCTTCTTTTCCTCCCAAAATCTCTACAGGATTCTAAAAACTTCTTCTTAGTCACATCTCCACATAACACCACTATCTCTTTAGAAACACATACTAAACTCCTTAGCATTTATATTGATGATCAACTAAAATTTGATGTTCACATTCACCAGTCTATCAAAAAAACACACCAAAAACTGGGCCTATTATATAGGAATAAAAATACCTGACAAAGGATGCAAAATGTTCACTAGCACAGGCTTTTCTATTGCCTACTCTATTCTATGCAGCACCTATATTCTCTAATCTCCATTCTAACCTCATGAAAAACTAGAATCCACCTAAAATAAAATTGCTAGGTTGGCAGCAATTGCACTGCTGTAAAAATCCTACAATGGCCTAAACTACATAACCAACTTCTACTTACACAGCTCCATCTCACCCAATCATTACTAACTAATGCCTCCCACTGCCCCACTCTCTCTACCCTAATCTCCCCCTATAGCCCCAAATGTTATCTCTGAAGTACAGGCCAGAATCTCCTGGAAGTATATAAGCCCAACAGGCAAATTGGTAAACTTCTATATAGTCACACCATTGGCTGCACCTGGAATAAACTCCCCCCAGACCTTAGAGTAATCATTGATACTCTCTGTTTGAAAAAAAAGCACTAAAAGATTATATACTTAATAGTTGGACCTGCCAATGCCCCCCTCCAACCTAACCTCTTACTCCACAGTCTCTTTTTCTACTTGCCCTCTCAGATAAACAAATATGGTGTAATGTACATTTCACTTATTAACTTGATAAATATTTCCTAGAAAGCTACTATAAATATTTCTCTGTGTTAAGTCTACTTTTTTCTTATTGTTCTCAACTCTTAATGTTTTATCTGTTGCTCTGGTAGTAATTATATTTCATATCTTCTGTTGACATATCTGTATAAGTTTTTCTTTACATATTTATAATCTGTTGGAGCTTTTCCCCTCGGCTCTCTGCTGAAAAAGGGTTTTTTGTCCAGTCAGACTAACCTGGTTAATAAATGTCAAATAACTAAAAATAAATAAATGTATTATATCAGCTGTAACAAACAACACTGTGTCAGCATATTTCACATAGGCCATACATTTAAGAAAGTGCCATAGATCCTTTAAAATATGATGGTACTTGGTAAAGTACTGGATTCGATGAGATGAAAGTCCTCATCTTATTTCAGTGCCATTTGGATTTTTGAATAAAACATTTTCTACCTATGCCTATATGGTTTTTATGGTTCCAGCCAAGATTTTCCACTAGCTATTGTTTTATGGTTACTAGTAAACTTTTCTAACTTAAGCACCCAGAGAGTGATTTTGTTTTAGTTCTTATTTTAGTTTCCATCAATGGAGCATGTCTTTTCAGGAAACTGCCACTTCAGTGGGATTGTCCATATTTTACCAATTGATGTGACAAAGCTTATACTCTAACTCAGTTGATATGTTTTGCCTCAACAAAGTGTTGAGATTAATGGACCATTTACTGACAACAGTATTGAGGAATGTTATGAAAGTAGATCTACTCAGAGCATGGTTTTGTCTTACCTTCCAAATATGAATTTTGAAGACCAGAGACAAGGTAATTTAGTTCCACCTTTTGAGGATATTAATTCTTTTCCTGCGTCATTTTCAAGTATTTTCAACTGATAAATACAGTTTAGATGCATGGTTCAATGCTTAATTCTTGTTTCAAAATGATGTTGTCTCTGCCCAATGTACATTAAAAGAATCAATCAAGAATTTTGAGACTAAGTTGATGAAACATTGAGCTTTACAACTAGACAATTTATTCTTTCAAGAATGTCTGTTGGGAAAATGACTGCTGAAACAGATATATCTTTGGAAACTTCATAATGGAAAAGGATATCACACAATGTTTTAAAAGGAACTGATGGATTTATTTGACCAGACTGGCTATGAATTAATTAACATTTTGATTAGACACAACATCAAAGCAATACAAGAACTTGAACAAGAAATGAAAGTGTTAGATGCCCACATTCAAAAATATTTGTTACTCACTATGGTTAAGAACAACTATGAGGTTGTTTTTGACAAAGGAGAGAAATCATGTAAAACTAGTTATGGAAGGAAGAGCAAAAACTCTTAAGAAATAAAATAGAATATGATGACAACAGACCATGTCCTATTCCAAATGTTTTGGTCAACATTAAGTTTTCCACAGCACAGTTTAATTCTTCAGTGATGGAAGAACAAGAGCAAGTAGACATTGATAAATAAATAAAGACCACCCCCACATTGATCAGCATGAATAGCCAACAGGAATCGTTAACAGCACAAGGATGTTGAGAGAACCAGGAATGACAGAAACAATGCAATCTTTAGCATGCTCACAACTCAACCTTTTATTCAACAAAATCTTCAGTACAGTAGATGAAAACATTTGTGAAGTGCCTTCCATCCCAATTGTTATTACTGATTGGGATTTTCGCATCTACAACTTTATTTATTTAGAAATGACTGAAAGCCATGTTTCATTTTTTAAGAGAGGTCTGGCCTTCATTCCATCATTTCAAGCAGATGTGGTGAGGACTTTAGTTGACGTAAAAATTATTTACATGTAAGTTAAATTTATCTTTGTTTTTTTCATGACAAGTCAGATACTTTGTATTTGGAGTGAATTTTAAATGGCAAGTTCCTTTCAGCCACCTTTACTTTCAGTTTGTCTAAATTATGAAAGATATTGTGAGTACGATATTAGGAACTATTGTGCATCAAATGTTAAACATAAAATCTACCATTCTAAAGCATTTTTTCAGTCTTGCTGAGGAAGATGTCAAGCTACTTAATGACATATCAAGAGATAGATCACTGAGATTAATGAAACCAGATAAAGGCAGAGGTCTAATGATAATGGATAGCACTGGTTACACAATGAAAATGGGACATTTGTTTAACAATTCAAAACAATACAGCTCTGTTTCAAAAATGAACTAAATGTTTATTACAGCAAACTAGTGTTTAATTTGAAAGAGTTTGTTAATGCAATCAATTATTTAGTCAGAGTTTTTTTTAATTCTTTGAATGTAACATTTCCAAAAGTGTCTTCTAGTTTTGGTATACCAAACATATACATAAAAACATGCATGATCCACAATTAAGGCCAATTGTTTCTACTAGAGGTTCTACTAAGGAACTGGTAATGGTTTATATTGATACGAGTTTTACAAATATTTTTAGATTACCATCATATCTTAAAGGATTCATGGCACTTTCTCAAATGTACAGCCTCTGTGAAATATTCTGACATTATTACCACTGACCTAGTAGACTTATATTCAGTGATTCCAAATGAAATAAATATGGAATGGTTTATGAACAAACTTACAGATTTTAAATGTTCAGACACTAAAAACCTGCATTTAATTGATTTTTTATGGAAAATGTTCTTATTAACAATTTTGTATATTTCAAAGAAGAATATTTCAGATAATGCAATGGAATAGTAGCTTCTACCCCCACATATCAAATGTAATACTCATATTGGGAGCAAACATTTGAATAGCATATTATAAAACTTTGCCCAAATGGTTAGTTAAGTCCAGTTGTTTTGCAGACATGTCCTACCTACAACAAATTTTATCAGTTTTGCCATTTTCAAGTCATGTGTATACAGGCTATACAATACCTTAGATGAAAACAATACAACCTAAACAAGTATTGATCAAGGACAGTGGCCTGTTGGAAACTATGATTATAACCTGGAATTTCACTTGTTTAATTGTTCTATACTTGCCATGTCTTATTTGTAAGCCATTTAGCTATCCATCATATCAAGATTACATTAGTACCTAGTTGTTGTAATGTACCAATAAGTGTTTTATGTATGATCCTGTCAAAGGCTGAAGATAAGTCTATATAAATTATATCACACTCGTTTTCATTTGTGGCTGTTATATTATTATAAAACATCGTATTACATATAGTGATACAGCTATTTATAACATATGCATGCTGATATATGGTTTCAAGCATTTTCCTTTCCATTTCTGACAAAAATTTCTCCAAAATATCCTTATTCATTATTTTTCCACAATAACAAAGTAGACTTATTGGACTGCATGACTGTAGGTTTACCCTGTTCTTTTTCCCATTAAAGATGGGTTTAATGAATGGATGTGCCCAGTCACAAGGCTCTTCCTATACTTAAATGTCTTTGTGAATAACAGGTATAATGCTAATGTAAGTATTGTAAGTTCACATCTAAGTGTTCTCAGGTCATTATTACTATTTTCATCTCCGTCTTGTGCTTTGAATGAGTCCATGTTCCACAATACTTTTCATCTTGATCTAATTTAATTTCTGTATCTAAAGTTTACTGGATGTTACCAGCAAAAAACAATCTCTTTTGTGGAGGCAAACTGTTTTGCATAACATTTTTGTAAATATAATCAAAATCTTTTGTATTTGATAATAAATTTTAGAATCTACACAATTCATCAATTGGTATGTCTTTACTTCTACCATATTTTACATATCTACAAATTTTCTACTATTTGCACTCAGTATCTTTGTGTTAATTTCTTTAAATTTTTCCTGATCTTGTCTTACACTGTGTATAATTTGTCTGCTCAGTTTGTTTATTTCAGTTTTCAAAGCTACAGTTCAACCATGTTTTTATTTCTTATATTTTTTATCTTTCATCTTATTTAAGTGTCTTGTCCCTAAGGATATACATATACTCCTGATGTTGTGTGCCTGGGTGTTGCTTTTATTTATTTATTTATTTTTATTATTTATTCATGTTTGCATTCAACTTGCTACATACCATCTGCTGTCTTACTACTGAACGTACCACTCCAAGTAGTTTTACATAGTGACAATTTTGTTTCAATATAGTCTGGTATTTATCTTTTGGGTATTAGTTTACATTTCAGTTTGGCAGAATTATCTAGCAAGAATTTAACCTTTCTAATCCCATGATCACTGCAAATCAAAGTTGATAAAACTTGACATGAAACAACAATAATTTCTTTGGAACAAAAACAATATTCAGCAAGTTTTGTTTCCTGATATGTTGGTTTACAATATGCAACAATTGCTATTCTCGAGCATACATTGTAAATAAGCGGTAGTGGTGCTGCGGTAGCATTGTCACCTCACAGCAAGACATTGTCCCATTCGATTCTCAGCTAGAGCGTCTTCTGTGAGGAGGCATGCGTGAATGGGTGTGCCTTCATTGAAGGTTGTGCATCAGAGCTGGTAACTCGGCACGTAAAAATCCACTACCAAACATTAGCGGACTGGAGTTCTGCTGTGGTGACCCCTAACTGGGATAAGCCGAAAGACACAACAACAACAACAACAACATTGTAAATAATTGCCTTGCTAATGTTGTAGGATCAATATGATTCCAGTCTTTTTGTGGTAAATTTAAGTTATTATGATTTTCCCACCTGTGTGTCATGTAAGAAATATATGGATTCCTCTAGGTCATCAACACTTGACATTAGTGGTCTGTGCACTGCACCAATTGTAATCTGTTCCAGGATTGTCTTTATTGTCAGTTTTACTGTCTACAGTACTGGAATTATCATAAAAACTGTAATAACCAAAGGTCTTATAACAATCTTTAATCCCTATTATAAAACCTCCACCTGACTTTTTTGTTAAAATATCTGTTAGAGAAAACAAAAACAAAAAAATTACACCTTTCCAGTCATTGTACTAACAATATCAGCCTTGTCTGTACACATCAACATTTTCAGTAAGAAAAACGTTATTACTTATGCTTCTTGCATTCATACTAACACAGATAAATCAAATTCTGCAATCTGTGAAGTGTTAAATTTCTAACCTGGAAAAAGCCTGACTTTTGAAGTCAAATTGTGTAATATATCTTCTGCAAAAATTATCTTACCTTGTCTTGATAGCTGGACTCCATTCTGTCTTAATACACATGTGCCCAAAAATTAGATTTGGATGTTCTATACATTTCCCCATTTCAAATGGCTCATCTGTTTCATGTAGGTATATACTCCCCAATTATTTTCATTCACACAGACCCAACTCTACTTTCTATGATTAATGGAAAATACATTCTAACACCTGTGCAAGCTATGTTATTTAGGAGATCTGTGAGTTCCACAGGAAAAAGTGAGTCCTTAAAGACAAGGCCATTTGTACCAACATGAATAAAAATATTTCCATACTTCCTTACATTTTAATATTCTAAGGACTTGCTCACATGCAGTATTTCTGCTCCTGCCAAGCATAGCACTATTTGAAGTTCATTATCCACTCTGCAAATGTGAGTATAAGTTCATTTAATAATCAAACCGTCAATTGTTAGTATATATTTTCTGCCTGGATCTGAAGAATCCCCTACCTCTAATTCAGTAATGTTTGCTCTTTCGATTGTTACAAAAGAATAATCTACATCATGGTTAGTCTTATTATCTCACTGTTGTTATGATCTACATAACTTGTAAACATACAATTCTCATCTGTCTTTATACTCCCATAGCCTGTGCCAAGTTATCAGTTTCTTTCTCCTCTTTCCTTCTAAGTTTAATTTAGATTTCTTCCTTTTAGCCTGCCCCTTGCCTCTTTTTTCTACTGTTATATTGAGATAATAATGCCATATTCTGTAGACTGAATATTTTGTGACTGAACAATGTTCAATGTTATCATTCTCTATAACCTGAGTATTAAATGTCAAAGCTTTGTCCTTTTCTTCAATATAATTTCTTTTTGCACTATAAACATTAGGCACTTTTTTCCTCTTCTTAATTATTGTTGCGCACTTCCTTATCTCTTTCTTTTATTTTCTTCATCAAACTATTAATCCTCACATTGCAGTATAATTTTATCCTAACTTGCAAGGTTGTTATCTGTAGTATCATGTGAAATAGGGGTTGAGTGGTCCTTATTAGCACAGGGCACTTATTTTCCTAAATGTGTCCTATTTGTACTTTGCCTAATATTATTTCTGTCATCAACCTAGTAAGTAATATGCATAATGGCAATTTTCCATAATGTGCCACTTGCACAAATTCAGTCATCTTCAGTACTGTTTGATTAAAATCATCTTCAGTAGGTTTAGATTTAATATCAATAGCAGTAAGCAAATCATCCAACTTTTGACATGAGGAGCATAAGTCTCCAATGTTATCATGACATGCACACTTAAATAATCTTCTCTCAACTTTAAACAATTTAAGTAAAGAATTTTAAAAGGAAAAAAATATCAAAATCAGCTGCCTAGATCAAATTATCCAAGTTCCCATGAGGAGGAAATACATACTTGACCTCATCTTTATGAATAGGTTCATAGATTCATACATGTATACTAGGCTAATAACCACTAGGGCTCTTATAAGCCTAACAGCACAACCTAAATATGACCCACAAACTTAATTTATACAGAAAGTGATTTACTGACTGCCTCTGCCATTCAGTGACATACGTGTTGGGCCAGAGGTAAATTTCTGATTACTCACCCATTGGTCCAAGTTGCACTTATATAGGTTTAGGGAGGAACTCTGATTCACACAGATGGGAGCCTAGTCCAGAGAATGAGTATTCTTTGAGAAATGTAACTGTCTCTCTGACATATCCTGTTTATGTTGCAAGCAAAATTTAGGAATTTTGATCTAGTAGTCTAATGCTTTTTGTTTTGCAGCCGTAAAAATGGTTAATCAAAATAGGGTCCAGGGATACCTTGTACATCAGCCAAGTCTGTGTGCTAGCAAGTAACACATGTACTTGGCTAAAAAACTAAGTTCACATTTCCCCCTCCTTCACATCCAAATGTTTGCTCTCCTAAATCATTTAACATTACTTCTTCCATTATCACTGTGGAACAATTCCTGGAAGGTATGACCAAATTTAAAAAAATAGCTCCATGGGCTTGTACAATATATAAGACTGCCATGGTGTTAGCACAAACTCATTACTGCTAACCGCCTCTTCCTCCTTAACCATTCAGTTTCAGCCTGTCCACATAGGCTGTGCCTATACTCTGTATGTGGTTGTGATGACTCTACATAAGGGCAGTATTACAACTGCATTTGGAAATTATCATCCTGTTATCCTCACTTGTATTATTTCAAAATCATTGGGCAGATCTTAGTCAAGAGCAAAGATGGTAACTTACATATACTTGATCCAGGTAAGTACAATTTTATGAATGGGATACCTTGCTTGCTTAAGACTGATTCTAGTGATGGTGGTCATTTTGTCCTACCAACATAGCACAGTCTTGCAAAGGCTTTCAACATGATTTCCCATGCATGCATTGATGATAACCTTACCAGCTTAATGTTAACATCTGTTTCAATCAGTATATTGCTAATTGCCACTCTGATCACACACATAAAATGAGAGTTGATAGTGCCTTCTCATTTAATAGATTGGCTACTTGTGGGGGCTGCTCAGGGCTGTGGGTTGTATGGCTTTCTCTTTGACTTCTACTTCTCTAATGCAAAAACAGATGTTTAAGGTTTGCGGTTGAGCATATTTATGGAAGACTGAAAACTGGGTGTCATTTCTAATTCCTCTACAAACTGTAATATTCAACAAGTTGGACGAGATAGTGAGCAACTAATATTCTGACCATGGCATTAGATTTAATACAAAAAATATACTGAAGTCTGACCTTTTGAAGGCTGACCTTCCCCAAAGAAAATCATACAAATGGAATGCCATTTATTGCTCACATAGTTATTACAGATCTTTGTACTTTTTTGACAATGAACTGCTTTTAATCATCAAGTATCAGTTACAATTAAGAAGCCCTTTTTATTGTCCGGTTAATTCTCAGAAGTATAACCTTGGGAGCGTGACCAAGATGGTGAGCAGTTAATAGCACTGTTTTTAGCTCTCCTTCATTTTAACATCTATGATAGGATTTTTTTTTTTAAAACTCAAATCAAACATTTCAAAACCTGTTAGATTTATAGTTGAACATCTGTTGAAAGATGTGCTACAAAAATAACAAGTCTGAAACTTTTTTAATTGTTTTTTTTTTCCTGTCAAGAAAACTGGAAAGAACTAATTGTCTAAAAATGAGCCAATCTAAGCCCAGTGTACAGGACAATACTATGAAAAAAGACATACAGGCTATACCAAGTAACATTAATGAGTTATCTGTAAAAATAGATAAATTAGAAAGCAAAATGGGCAATTTTATAGAGGAATGTAGTTGACATGCTGAGTGAATCTCTTAAACAACAGTCATCACAAATCTACAGTTTAGAAGAGGCAATGTCTGGTTTTGAAGATTACTTGAAAATGAGAATAACACTCACTTTCTTCTGAAACAAAACAACTTATTCTGGGAAAAAATAGAAGACAGAGAGAAAAGATCTAGAAGGAATAATATCAGGATTTACAGGATTACTGAAAAAGAAGAGGGAGACAGTATGGTTCAATTCCTTAATATCCAGCTGCGTGAAACTTTGAACCTCCCTGAATTTTTTTCTTTGGCATCAAAAGGGCGCATAGATCACTTTCCAACTCATCTTTATTAAAAAAAAAAAAAAAAAAACACCTTTGCCAAAGTCAGTGATTGTATGATTTTTCTCAAGTCAAAATAAATATTTAGTCTTAAAAGTTACATGGACTAATTATCCAGTTAAAATTAAAGAAAGAAAATACTATAAGGTTTGACAATGAATATTCAACATTAGTGATGTCAAAGAGAAAAACGTGTGTATGTCACTTGTTGAAAACTTAAAAAAAAAAACAATATTAAAGCAGAAATCTTGTTTCCAGCAAAAATAAGAACTCACCTTCCAGAGGGTAAGATGATTTTTAACACCTTGGAAGATGCAAAGAACTTTATACAGAAAAATAAATTCCTAGAAAAACCCCAGAATAAATGGACTGGAATCTACCAACTTCTTTGAAGAGAAATGGTTGGTTATTAAAAGACAAAAACATTAAAAACTGCAAGACTAATAAAAATCAATCTATTTCATGGTTATGAATTCTGATTAACTTAAGGAAGTGTTTAAATACTTATGAACAGGTGCTGAATAAAGGTAAATTATTTATTTATTTCATTCCCTACTTCAAATGGTTACCATTTTCCTTTTTTCATTTTATTAAAAGTTAATCATTATTATAATGAAACTTATGTTAGGTGGCACACTTTCTGATATATTGGCATAGTTGAGAATATATTATTAAATATAATACAAGATGCAAAAATGACACTAAAGAGTCTTAAATTACATTCTTGGTTCTTAAAATGGTCCAGTAGTGTGCTACTGATAGTATACTTAACATGCAACAGCACCCAGGAAAGACATGCTATGTTATAAACAAAGTATAAAAAATATAGCTTTTTACATATATAAAAGTTACTACTGGAATGATATCAAATAATTAGAGCAACATTCTTACTTTTACCAGTTTAACCAGGATCACACATAACTATCAATCTTTTAATGCAAGTTTACAGGCTATGTTTACTTTAAAACTGACAGTCTGCTTTATATTAAACATCTCATACAAATAGTGCTTGCAGAACCATTAAATGTTATTAATTCGAGTGCAATGACTTTTTAGTGGCTGGGATACTTTGAGATGGTTTTTGATGGTTTGGAAGGGTTTGGGGGATTGATATTTAATCTGGAGTTGGCTTGGTTTCAATTGTGGGTGTTTTTGTATGAATTGTAACTGATGGATTATTCATTTTCAAGTCTTTATCATGAAAACCACCTTGAAACAATTTAGAGTCATGAACACTTTTGTGATGCTGTGGTAATTATGAAAATGTTAAGAACTGTCTGGGTTACTTCTTCCCATCTAAAAGTAAATCATCCCAATATTTTCAATTATATGCTAAGATGTCAAAGAAAACACGTTAGATAATAAGCAAAAGACAGTGGGCCGGATTCACGATGGCTTGCATGGAGTCTATGAGCAGAGTAAGACTCCATGCAGCCATCATGTCCGATGACCGATCCAGGAACAGCCTGTAGGGGCATGTAAGAGAGCTCCTAAAACATCTCCTACACGGACAGGGCTGGGATATGCAAATTACCTCACTTGCAGCCGAAAGGCATGCAAATGAGGTAAATTTGTGATCTAGGAAGCACAAACCTGTCCGAGAAGGAGACGTGTTAACTGCAGAAATGTACTCAGTTGATGACTGGAGCCTTGTCAGCTCCAAATAAAGGTTGCATATGGTTGAGGAAGCATGCCAATGGCCAAATATACGGCCATTGGAAAGTTTCCCAGATGCAAAATTAAAATAAAAAGAATTTTTTTTTCGGCGATTTCCGATGTTTAAGCGTAGCGCAGCACCGCACAAACGGGGTGCGCTATAAAAATCATAAAATAAGACAATAAAAGCCACAAACATGGAATTTATGAAAATTGTTAAATGACAATGTAAGGGAATAGCAGGCTGAAGACAACATGGCCACTGTGTAGGGGTTGCTAAGGGGAGAAGCCCAGTCTAAGACATGTAACCAAGCATTAGTAGGCAATCCTATGTAAATGAGTGTTAGGATAGTGAACCACACTTTTACATAGCAAATGAGCACAGTCAGTGGAGTGTAGGAGTAGGATAGGGAGGAACAGAGTAGGAGATAGGTGACATCACAAGGGGGGTATGTATGAAAATATTGAAGCTCATTGGAGCACAGTGGTATGTGTTAGCTGTCAGTTAGACATCATGGAAAGAGGTGTGTCAACAGGTAAGCCAGGGAAAGCCAAGAAATGGAAGGTGTATACTGTGGATAACACCAAAGTTTCTTGCTGAGTGGGTATGCATGTGTGTGCACACCTGTAAACTCGAGTAAGACAGAGTGCACTCGTGGAAGCATGAGTGCACGCGTTTAAGCTGGATTAAGCATCTATAAGCCTGTTGGAAGACCTGTAAGCATGTTTGCACAGGTGTGCGCGCGTTTTAACCTGAATAAGCAAGTTTTAGTCTGTCTAAGCATGTGTGCGCGTGTGTGAGCTGCTGTGAGTGTGTTTCCGCTTGAATGCGCGTCGCTCCCCCGAGGAAACAGAAAGGAAAAAGGAAGCACAACAAATAGTAGGAAGCTACCAGGGAATACTAGTAGAGCTAGCAGGTGCAAACAATCATAATCAGGCAATTACACAGGCAGAACACTAGCCCAGCCCAGCAATTAAAACTCTGCAAACAACAGTGCAGTTTGTTTCTCTCAAGAGACACTGCAACACTGGAGTAAGCTACTAGAAGTGAAAACTGAAAAAGGAACACTCAGACAAAAAATGCTAGGGGCTGCCATTGCTGTTATAAGGCGACATATGCAACATGCTGAGGGTGGTGACAATGCAAATGCTGCCAGACAACCCACAGTGAGGAGACGGAGAAGAGTGTACAGGCCCAGGGTCACCTACCAGGGGTTACATGAGCTGGAGATAGTGGAGCACTATAGAGTGGACAGAGACCTCCTGCAGCAAATTGTTGAGCTGTGCAGGCCATGCCTCACACACAGAACCAACAGAGGGGAACCCATCCCAGTGGAAACCAAGGTATGTGTTGGCCTAAGAATACTAGCAACAGGTACCTTTCAGAGACCAACTGGTGATATGATGGGGATATCACAGGCATCAGCATCCAGGGTACTGCACCAGTTCCTGGATGCCATGTCAGCACATGTCGGTGATTATGTATATTTCCCCAATTCCCGTGAGGTATTGGCCAGCAATATGCGTCTCTTCCAGCAAATAGCAGAATACCCTGAGGTAGTAGGTGCAATAGACTGCATGCATATACACATCAAAGCGCCAGCCGGTGAGCGGGGTAGGGCCTATATTAACCGCAAGGGCTTCCCCTCCATCAACTGCCAGGTCATGTGTGATGCCCAGGGCATAATAATGAATGTGTGAGCTGGCTGCCCTGGAAGCTACCATGATTCCCATATCTGGCATATGACGCAGCTGTACCAGACATTTGCCAATGGGGACATCCCACATGGTCACTTAGTGGGGGATGCTGGCTATGCACTGGAGCCGTGGCTGATGACACCCATCAGAAACGCACACACACCTGAACAGGAACGCCATAATGAGGAACACGCCTGGACACATCTGGTGGAGCCTTGCAATACTCACCAACTACATGTACCCAAATTGTCATGGTATGTGCTATGCTACATAATATGATTCTGTGAAAACAGGTGCAGCAGGACCAGCATAGGCCTGGGCCAAACAGCCCCCCACCAGTGACAAGGCCATCACAGCAGAGCGTGACTCTGAGGAGGAACAACCTGAGCCTGCCCCAGTAGGCAGAAGGAGGCATGCCCAGTATGCCTTGGCCTTGGCAAAGAGGCAACACATAGCAAATACACTGGCTCAGTAGGAACCCTGGAAATGATACCTCTCTCTGACTCACACATATAGTAAAAGAGATGCCTAACATGACACTACCTGTTTACAAACATGAATAGGGAGTGCAGTATGTGCATCTGACATAGGCAGCCCTGCAGCACCACCTGAGGCATGATTGTCATGTGTTAAGCAATGTAAGGTAGTGCTAAACAGCATTTACCACCATGTGGTATATGCAAACTTGATGACCTTGAGTATCATCCTACCCTCACCAAACATGAGGCCACAATATGAAGACAAGATGATCAATTACAACAATTGGCTTAAGTATTGGTGTCAGTGAAAGGGGATAAAATGCCTGTCAGCCTGGGATGACATGCTCGACAAAGACATGATGCTTCACTAGGGATGGATTTCACCTATCACCTGTGGCCTTTTGGATATTGCCAAAGGCTCTTGTCACCCCCATAGTGCCTTTTTTGGGTAAGGCTCAAAACACAAACCCACCTCCATAGGTTTTACAAGGGATAAGAAACTATAAGTAATGCTACTCAATGCCAGAAGTCTAAACTGCAAAATGCACGCACTCCAAACTCTCCTCAGCATGGAGAATTTTGATATCTGTGCAGTAACAGAAACCTGGTTCAAGGCTCCCAAGAGCACCATAGCATTAACAGGTTACACCTCATACCATGCTTTACAGCTGCAAAACATGGAACAAACTACAAAAAGAGGGTGAGTATCAATATTTTTCAAAGATACCCACACCCCCAGGTTGGTGGTACAGCATGAAGCATTGGAGACTATCCATGTGCAACCAACAGTGGCTAAAACCGCCAACCAGTTCATAGCCTGCTACAGACCACCCTCCTAAACCCAGGAACCACACTTGGCCGACTGGAGAACACATGAAAATATGAAGCTCTCCCCAAACACCATTATATTGGGTGACTTCAAATACCCAAACATAGACTGGGAGCATTACCCTAGCCCCAACACCCTATCCCAAAGGTTCCCAGAATTTATAAACCAAAATGCTATGGAACAACTTGCTACCACTCCCACAACAGGGGAAAACATACTGGACCTGATCATCACCAACATGGGGACTCTATGCCCAAGACCAGAAGTGTATCCCTCACTGGTAAGATCAGACCAGAGAGTAATCTCACTGGATATTCACATCCCGATCCCAGCCCATGGCCAGGAAAACACAGTGAAAATTATTCACTAAAGCAAATGTCACACTCCTCAAAACTGAGGTGGAATCCTTCACAGCCCCTGTGCCTGTGGAAAATATGGCCCAGACCTCATAACCCTTTATAAACACATTCTATGAACACCTTCAGGAATGCATGGATCATGCAATCCCAAATAAAACCAAGACCCAATCCTCCAAAGCCAGGCATCCTGTCCAGTGGACCCCAGCCATAAACAAACCATACAATACAAGGAGGAAGCTACTATATGATAGATCAAAATCCCAAAAAGGGAAGGCATCTCTGATCAGTATTATTGAAAAACTATGGCCACACATAAGATCGTCTAAGGCCATCTTTGAGATAAAAATGGTGCAGGACACCAAGGATAATCACAAGGCATTCTTTACTTATGGTAGGAACCTGTGTGGGAATCCCCAGATATGCTCAGAAGTAGTCCAAAATGACAAACAATACACCAAACCCACAGACATTGCCAACATCTGAGCTGACAGGTTCAGTACAAACTTCTCCCCCACCCTCCCCACCAAAAGGGCAAATATCTATCCCAGCAGAGTGCTGGCCCCCTGACATCGCAGATGCTCAGGTAACAGCCAGCCTCTCCAAAGCAAAACACACAGCATCAATGGGACCAGAAGGTGTCCTGGGCTGTGTCCAACATGAACCCCAAGAAGAATTGAACACAAACATAAAACCACTGTTCAATCTCAGCCTTACCACAGGATATGTACCCAAAGAGCAGTGTACAGCAACAGTGGTCCCTCTCCACAAAGGTGGTGCCTCAATGGATAATGCAAACTATTGCCCCAGAAGCCTGACTAGCTTGGTCTGCAAAGCTATGGAAAGGATCATCATGGACCTCAGAAATAAACATATTGGGGACCTACAGACACTGGATCCTACCCAGTTTGGCTTTGTTAAGGGCAGATCCTGCCTCTTAAACCTTGTTGAGTCATTTGAAACAGTCACCAAGGCCATTGATGAGGGGAAGGTGGTCCACACAGCCTACCTGGACCTCGCAAAAGCCTTCCATACAGTACTTGGTCATTATAGATAAGATCACCAGCTTCAATATAAACCCCTATGTCACTA
Source organism: Protopterus annectens (assembly GCF_019279795.1). Taxonomy (NCBI): domain Eukaryota; kingdom Metazoa; phylum Chordata; order Ceratodontiformes; family Protopteridae; genus Protopterus; species Protopterus annectens. Next base: position 509,810,320 of record NC_056726.1, on the reverse strand, counting down.
GATGGGTTGCAAACTGGCTCAAGGACAGAACCCACATGGTCAGAAATGCTGGAGCCATCTCAGACCCCAAACCAGCTACAAGTGGCATCCCACAAGGCTCAGTCCTGAGACCTCCCTTGTTTGGTATATATTTCTCAGAGGTACAGGCCAACACAGAAGGAGTGTTGGTGAACAAGTTTGCAGATGACTGCAAACTGGGCACCATAATCGACCCTCCAGCTGACACAAGCATCCTACAAGAGGGCCTCATAGAAACAGACAACTGGTGCCAGAGCCATGTCCTCAAGCTAAACGCAAAACAGTGTATAGTCCTCCTCTTTGTCAAAAACTAAGTGCCCACAAATTACCACATAGGTGGTAACCCATTAAGTATGGAAGAAGTGATAAGGGACCTGGGGACCCAAGCTGATAGCAATTTCTCATTCGATAACCACATGGCCAAAGTGTTTAGAAAAACATTTCATATAGCCCACCTAATCATGAAGGTATTCACATCTACATCAGGGGAGGTCATCGTGCCTCTTAACTCATCCCTCATCAGGCCCATAATTGAGTACAATGCCCCTTGTGGGATGTACCTTATCAGACACCTGCAGCAGCTAGAAAGACCACAAAAGTACCTCACCAGGAGGATCAAAGGGCTCAAACACATGCCATTCGCTGCTCGGTTAAAGAAACTGCAGCTTCACTCAGTGGCATACTGTCTGCCCAGAGGCAATCTGTGTCTGATGTGTAAAGCCATGTCCAACCTGGAATCAATGGACATGCTGCACCTCGGAAAATCAGAATCCCATCAAGCTACGCACTTAAGAGACCTGAACCTCAGCACTGAAATAAATAGGACATGCTGGAGTGACAGATTCATAACCCAGAGGCTCCCCCCACTCTTGAGTAAACTCCCACTCCAGGTTAGCCAGAGTCCCTCATTGACACTCTTCAAGAGGAATCTTGATGAGTGGATGGGAGATTGTAGGTTTACACTGGGTATCACTTCTATGTCACTGTTAGACAGAGGCACAGTATACTAACCTTGAAAAATGTCATGGCAAACTCCACTTAAAATGTGTGTTGAAAGCCAAACACACTCTGGCTAAGATTATAAATGTCCTAGGGCAGATAGCCTAGTATGAACCTATGAACAGAATCACATACACCAACTAGTACAACTGTGGTCAATGTGGAGTAATGTTTGGCAATGCCCACCCAAGTTGGTGAATACACAGCAATGTTGGACAAGTCTGGTTTAAGTAGGCCATAGCTGAACAAAATGCAACATGCTCATAGTTGCCCAACTGGCCCTTAACCAGTCTGGTCTGCTCAGTATGAAAATTTAAAGCAGTGATGGGACTCAAACCCATGATACTGTGTACCATAGTGAAAGTACTGAACCACTATACTATGACAGTATTGCAGTGTTCAGCCAGTATGAGAGAATATTGCCATGTCTTTGCAAACTATCACATGGAAACCCTGCAGGCACAGCATAATCCCTGTTGAGTTATGACACAAAGGAGTCTGGCAGTAAGAACACAACATAACTTCCAACACACACAGTATAAATGTCAATATTGGTCATGTTCACACACAACCAGAAATGTAGTGGACTCCAGATCACAACATATGGAAAGGTCACACTGGGTATGCTCACACACTTGGATAAATGAGACATATGTCAGGCAACAAACCATGGAATGCCTGAACTGGGCATGCTAACACACTTAGGCCATGTCTGAGTATAGCAGTCAGTCACACATATCTGGCAGTTGTATGTGTTAAGCCAGGAACCTCCCACGATCCAGCAATCTGCCCTGTGCACACAGTTAAATGACAACAGACACATATATTAATATACTGGAACCCTGTCATGATCAAACATGTTACGCAGATACACAAGTTGTTCATAGAAACTGGGAAAGCTACAGCAATAAAGACCTGCAAACAGTAGCAGCAACAAATATTGTGCATCCCGAACATAAACATAGGTGCAGAGGTCAATACTAGGCTGTCTGCCCTAGGGAATTCATAAGCCTAGGCAGAGTGTATTTGGCGTCCACCTCCCCAGTAGAGTAGCCTACTGTGCCTCTGTAAAGTAGGTCACAGAAGTCACCCTTTAAGGCTAGTTTGCTGTGCCTCTGTCAAGCAGGGACACAGTGGAGATCCCAGGGGTGAATTTGCAATTTCCCATCCATGTGGCTGTATTTCGCTGGAAGAGGGTTGGCAAGGGGTTATGTCTAACTTTAATTGGGATTCAATTCCAGAGTGAGGGGAGCCTCTGGGTAATGAATCTGTCCCTGCAGCATGTCCTATTTATTTTTGTGCTGAGGTTTAAGTCCCTGGAGTGTGTAGCTCTAAGGGTCTTGGATGTTATGAGGTGGAGCATGTCCATTACTTCTGGGTTTGAAATGGCTGCATACGTCAGGCATAGATCACCTCTGAGTAGGCATTAAGCAATTGAGTAGAGCTGGAGATCCTTTAGTTGAGCTGCATAGGACATCTGTGTGTAGCCCATGATCCTCTTGGGGAGGTACTGTTGTGTTCACTGTAGTTGCGGCAGATGTTGGGTAAGGTACATGCCAAAAGGGGCATTGTAGTCAAACATGGGCCTGATGAGTGACTAGTAGAGGGCCACAATGACCTCCCATGATCTACATGCAAACACCCATGTGATAAGGAGGGCTATATAAAGGTCTTTACAATGACTCTGCCAATGTGATTAGCAAAGGAGAGGTTATGATCTATGTGGGTCTGTGGGATATTGCTCTGTTATGTAGTAGCTTCTTCCTTCTGTTGTACAGCTTATATATGGCTGGGGTCAACCAGACAGGTCTCCTGTTTTGGAGGAGTCATGGTTTTATTTGGGATAGCATGATCAATGTATACCTGCAGGTGCTCATACAATGCGTTTGTAAAGGATTCTGCAGATTGGGCTGTATTATCCTCCAGCACAGGGCCTTTGAAGTATTCCAACCCAGTATTCACAAGTGCAAAGTCTGCTTTTGAGAAATTCTTTACAGTGATTTCCTTGGCTGGGGGTGGGGACGGGATATGGATGTCCAGGGAAAGTTGTTTATGGTCTGATCTTAACAATGACGGTTCTACCTCTGGTGTGGAACATAGAGTCCCCATGTTGGTGATGATCAGGCCCAATATGTATTCCCCCTTGTGGGTGTGGTGACTGGTTGTGCCATAGCACATGGATTCACAAATTGTAGTGGCTGTAGGGTGATGTTCTTGAGGGCCTGAGTAGTATCCCCAGTCAATATTTGTATACCTGAAGTCAACCACTATAATGGTGTGTGTGAAGACCTGCATATCGTACACTGTTCCCAGGAAAGCCAAGTGTGGTTACTGGGAATGGGGGGGGGGGGGTCTGAACTACACACCAAACCAAAGGGCAGCTTTGCACAATGGTAGTTGTATATGCATGGCCTGTCATGCTTAGTGCAGTGGTACCAACCCAGAGGTGTGTGTATCTGTGATGTATATGGATACACCCCCTACTTGTGTTGTGTGTTACAAGTCCTGTAGTCACAAAGCATGCTATAGAACATAACCGGGCAGTGCCAGTGTGCATATATGACCCTGAACTAGGCGTCTGTTAATGCACAGATATTGTTATCCCCCATACTGAGGGATAGTTAAAGATGTACATTCTTCTTTGGAAAGACTGATGATGTCAGCACCCTATAAATATAGCAGGAGAAGGGAAATCATCCAGTAATGCGAATAGCACACTGCGCTAATGCGCCTCTCTCAAGTATCATAACATAGTTAGGTAGGGTTTTGAATCCTGCAAACGCCGTGTGTGTGGGGGGCAGGGGTGTGTGTGTATGCAATTCTCTGTGAAAGGAATGGCCTTTTTGAAGACTGGGATAACACACTAAAAGATGTACATTCCTCTTTGGAAAGACTGATGATGTCAGCACCCTATAAATAGGGGGGCAGGGGGGGTGTATGTATGCAATTCTCTGTGAAAGGAATGGCCTTTTTGAAGACTGGGATAAGATACTAAATGATGTACATTCCTCCTTGGAAAGACTGATGATGTCAGCACCCTATAAATAGGGGGGCAGGCGTTTTTGAAGACTGGGATAACACACTAAAAGATGTACATTCCTCTTTGGAAAGACTGATGATGTCAGCACCCTATAAATAGAGGGGGCAGGGGGGTGTGTATGTATGCAATTCTCTGTGAAAGGAATGGCTTTTTTGAAGACTGGGATAACACACTAAAAGATGTACATTCCTCTTTGGAAAGACTGATGATATCAGCACCCTATAAATAGGGGGCAGGGGGTGTGTATGTATGCAATTCTTTGTGAAAGGAATGGCCTTTTTGAAGACTGGGATAACACACTAAAAGATGTACATTCCTCTTTGGAAAGACTGATGATGTCAGCACCCTATAAATAGGGGGGCAGGGAGGTGTGTATGTATGCAATTCTCTGTGAAAGGAATGGCCTTTTTGAAGACTGGGATAACACACTAAAAGATGTACATTCCTCTTTGGAAAGACTGATGATGTCAGCACCCTATAAATGGGGGGGCAGAGGGTGTGTATGTATGCAATTCTCTGTGAAAGGAATGACCTTTTTGAAGACTGGGATAACACATTAAAAGTTGCACATTCCTCTTTGGAAAGATTGATGATGTCAGCACCCCATAAATAGGGGGGCAGAGGGTGTGTATGTATGCAATTCTCTGTGAAAGGAATGGCCTTTTTGAAGACTGGGATAACACACTAAAAGATGTACATTCCTCTTTGGAAAGACTGATGATGTCAGCACCCTATAAATAGGGGGGCAGGGGGGCTGTGTATGCAATTCTCTGTGAAAGGAATGGCCTTTTTGAAGACTGGGATAACACACTAAAAGACGTACATTCCTCTTTGGAAAGACTGATGATGTCAGCACCCTATAAATAGGGGGAGCAGGCCTTTTTGAAGACTGGGATAACACACTAAAAGATGTGCAGTCCTCTTTGGAAAGACTGATGATGTCAGCACCCTATAAATAGGGGGGGGCAGGGGGGTGTATGTATGCAATTCTCTGTGAAAGGAATGGCCTTTTTTAAGACTGGGATAGCACACTAAAAGATTTACATTCCTCTTTGGAAAGACTGATGATGTCAGCACCCTATAAATAGGGGGAGCAGGCCTTTTTGAAGACTGGGATAACACACTAAAAGATGTACATTCCTCTTTGGAAAGACTGATGATGTCAGCACCCTATAAATGGGGGGGGGGCAAGGGGGTGTGTATGTATGCAATTCTCTGTGAAAGGAATGGCCTTTTTGAAGACTGGGATAACACACTAAAAGATGTACATTCCTCTTTGGAAAGACTGATGATGTCAGCACCCTATAAATAGGGGGGCAGGGGGTGTGTATGTATGCAATTCTCTGTGAAAGGAATGGCCTTTTTGAAGACTGGGATAACACACTAAAAGATGTACATTCCTCTTTGGAAAGACGGATGATGTCAGCACCCTATAAATAGAGGGGACGGGGGGGTTGTATGTATGCAATTCTCTGTGAAAGGAATGGCTTTTTTGAAGACTGGGATAACACACTAAAAGATGTACATTCCTCTTTGGAAAGACTGATGATGTCAGCACCCTATAAATAGGGGGGGCAGGGGTGTGTGTATGTATGCAATTCTTTGTGAAAGGAATGGCCTTTTTGAAGACTGGGATAACACACTAAAAGATGTACATTCGTCTTTGGAAAGACTGATGATGTCAGCACCCTATAAATAGGGGGGGCAGGGGGGGTGTATGTAGGCAATTCTCTGTGAAAGGAATGGCCTTTTTGAAGATTGGGATAACACACTAAAAGATGTACATTCCTCTTTAGAAAGACTGATGATGTCAGCACCCTATAAATAGGGGGGGCAGGGGGGGTGTATGTATGCAATTCTCTGTGAAAGGAATGGCCTTTTTGAAGACTGGGATAGCACACTAAAAGATGTACATTCCTCTTTGGAAAGACTGATGATGTCAGCTCCCTATAAATAGGGGGAGCAGGCCTTTTTGAAGACTGGGATAACACACTAAAAGATGTACATTTCTCTTTGTAAAGACTGATGATGTCAGCACCCTATAAATGGGGGGGTGTGGGCAAGGGGGTGTGTATGTATGCAATTCTCTGTGAAAGGAATGGCCTTTTTAAAGACTGGGATAACACACTAAAAGATGTACATTCCTCTTTGGAAAGACTGATGATGTCAGCACCCTATAAATGGGGGGGGGCAGGGGGTGTGTATGTATGCAATTCTCTGTGAAAGGAATGGCCTTTTTGAAGACTGGGATAACACACTAAAAGATGTACATTCCTCTTTGGAAAGACTGATGATGTCAGCACCCTATAAAGGGCAGGGGTGTGTATGTATGCAATTCTCTGTGAAAGGAATGGCCTTTTTGAAGACTGGGATAACACACTAAAATATGTACATTCCTCTTTGGAAAGACTGATGATGTCAGCACCCTATAAATAGAGGGGGCAGGGGGGGTGTGTATGTATGCAATTCTCTGTGAAAGGAATTGCCTTTTTGAAGACTGGGATAACACACTAAAAGATGTAGATTCCTCTTTGGAAAGACTGATGATGTCAGCACCCTATAAATAGGGGGCAGGGGGGTGTGTATGTATGCAATTCTCTGTGAAAGGAATGGCCTTTTTGAAGACTGGGATAACACACTAAAAGATGTACATTCCTCTTTGGAAAGACTGATGATGTCAGCACCCTATAAATAGGGTGGGGGGCAGGGGGGTGTTTATGTATGCAATTCTCTGTGAAAGGAATGGCCTTTTTGAAGACTGGGATAACACACTAAAAGATGTACATTCCTCTTTGGAAAGACTGATGATGTCAGCACCCTATAAATAGGGGGAGGCAGGGGGTGCGTATGCATGCAATTCTCTGTGAAAGGAATGGCCTTTTTGAAGACTGGGATAACACACTAAAAGATGTACATTCCTCTTTGGAAAGACTGATGATGTCATCACCCTATAAGTACAGCAGGAGAAGGGAGGGTGTGTATGTATGCAATTCTCTGTGAAAGGAATGGCCTTTTTGAAGACTGGGATAACACACTAAAAGATGTACATTCCTCTTTGGAAAGACTGATGATGTCAGCACACTATAAATACAGCAGGAGAAGGGAAATCGTCCAGTAATGTGAATAGCACGCTGTGCTAATGCGTCTCTCTCAAGTATCATAACATAGTTAGGTAGGGGGTTGAATCCTACAAATGCCATGTGTGCGTTTGTCAATGTGTTGTGTGTTTTGCTTTTATTATTGTATGACATATTATTATAACAGTAATTTCAATGCATGCATCAGGTATGTTTGTGCCACATACAGATATGTAACTGTGACCTTTAATAGTTCCTATGTGTGAAGCCTGCCCCATATGAATACAGTTGTTACCTTTGCCAGCATGTGCCGCAGCTTACCAGACCTTAGGCCATACATGTATGTTGGTGACAATGCAGGCTACTGCAGTGATCTGTGTCCTAGGCCAACTATGTGACACACACCCATGAAAGCTTTGATAGATTAATGTGGGTGAGGGTTCATGTCTGGAGTATATGTCAGACATGTTAAAACACAGCAAAGTCTGTGAGTGATGGACACCCAGTGTAGGTGTATGGCAACTGTTGCTGATATGCATACAGACACCTTCTTGCTTAGGTGATACACCGAGGGACTGCAGAATACCTTTGGAAATGTGAATATCACAGGAAAGACAAGATAACACTTGTCCACATGTACACACCATTACCCGTTCTACATGATGGGTGCTACCACCTACATGGTACTGTTGGAATACTATGTTAACTACATGCCAATGCCAATGCCACAGTTGCGTTACAGCAATACAGCATGGCTTGGACAACAGGTATCTGTCCATATGATACCCTTGTGGTGGTTAGGTGTGTCATGTGTAGAATGCATTGTAGGCCATTGCATGTATTTGCAGTCGTGGATGGACATATCTGTAGTGTGTTGGCATGTACGTGAGACTGCTATATGCCAAAGAGTATTGTTCCCAGGGATGTGTGGGGCTCAGTAAGAATGGCTACTGGTATAGTGTAGCACTGCAGGGATATCACTGACACCAGGTTCCTACATCTGTGTATCAGTTGAGGAGACACCATGTAATGACCACTGGATGTTACATTATGTAAGCTGTGTATACTACCAGAATGCAGACCATTGACATTTGGAAACCGTATCACCTACAGCATACTGTCAAACCATGTCATGTTCCATGCTAACCATGTTCACAAATGTACACCTGCAACTCAGTCCTGCAAACATCACACATGTACTGTCCACACCCCAACACATGCAGGCACAGGTACACACAACAGTCATGTGGCACATGTGCAGACAGTACACTTTGGGAATTAACACTGGTGTATACAAAACTGCAATGACAAACATAGGTAATGCATCATGCATGCTCAAATATACCCACAACAATATCATTACACTGTACTTTTAACAACATGATAATATTACTACAGTGCTATGTAGTCACCCTGTGCATCAGCACCATGCTACTCTGTTCCTGCATCAATGTTACAGATGGCAGGAGGTGGCACAGTTTCATCATATGCACAGAGTGTGTACTTGGTTTGCCAGAGTCTGCCATTGACACATCCAATTGACATGTATGTGTGTGTGTGTGTGTGTGTGTGTGTGTGTGTGTGTGTGTTTGTAAGGGACAACAGTACAACATGGGGCAATGTTGCTGCAATGTGTGTGTGTGTATGTGTTAGCCCTAAGTGTTAGTATTATGTGTGTGTATGCATGCACACAGTTCCACCACGTGGCTGCCATATATGGGTGTTTGTGGACAGCCACAGACTGTACCTGCCAGGTCATACAGATCACTGTCTCTGGCCACGGACACGGTACCTGTGCCTGGCAGGGGTGCTACGGACAGTATCAGGTACTAAGCCAGACTGGGTACTGTCATCAGAAGCAATGGGTTGTTGACTGGACACATGTCCCTGCTGGGACTGTCCAGAGCCACGTGCACATGGTCTTCTCAGACGGTCTAATGACAGCACAGACCCAGCATTGCTGGGGCTGGTACTGGCACTATGGGAGCGGCTGTGGATTTGTTGTCGTCCGCAACGACTGCAGCTGATAATGTTGCTTGCATACGTCCACGTCGACGCCTCAGCCATCCTGCACTGTCCTTGCTCCTGGACATGTAGTTGTGGAAGAGATCTAATGTGTCCCCCTAACATCTATCAATGACCTCGCTGATGTTACGGATGGCAGACTCAAAGTCACGCATAGTGTCATTCATAGCAGTGCGATGTGCTCTAAGCTCCCTCAGACCCTGTCTGGTGTACCGTTCCATATGTGCCTGTGCCTGCATTACAGCCCAGAACATAGCTGAGTTTGAAAGACCTCTGTGGGCATGTCTGACAGAGGCAGTACGACCACGGATGCTCCCACAAGAACCTCTGGACATCTGCCTGTGTGGTACCATGTCAGGAATCTGGCCATGGCTGCTGTGAGGGGATGCATGTGCCAATTATACCACACTACCCTGGTCAATGCCCACTGTATGCTGTCCCTCAGTTAAGGACATTGGTGACAATGGATGTATTGGCAGGATGACTGTGCATATTGATGGGGTTGACTGCTGTGTAGTGTCAATTGGCTGACCAATGACAGACCCTGTCACATCTCCCTGTGCCATTACACATGTATCATCATAATCACTATCCCCAGCAGTGGCTTCAGGTTCCCTGCTGCACTCCACCAGAACAACATCAGAACCTGTGAGAGGAAGATAGGAAACACGGTTTACAAATGTGTACACAATATTAGCACACAGGCGCACATGCACACATGCACACATGACACAGGCGCACATGCACACAGGCACACATGCACACATGCACACAGGTGCACATGCACACAGGCACACAGGTGCACATGCACATAGGTGCACAGGTGCACATGCACACAGGCGCACATGCACACAGGCACACAGGTGCACATGCACACATGCGCACAAGCACATAGGCGCACAAGCGCACAGGCACACAAGCACACAGGCACACAAGCACACAGGCACACTCCTCAGTATAGCAGATATGAACACAGACACACCTGTAATCCAACACATACACAATACTGTCTTAGGGTGGGTGACAGTATCACAAGGAAAAACATCACTGCACATGTGTCAGCATGCAGATTATGTGTTGCACAGGAACATGCAGTGCAAGTGTAGACAGCCCTTGTTAATAACAGTATAAGTGTACTTGATGCTTGTGTGTAGTTGTTCAGTGATTGTCTCCACCCTGGGACACAATGTGTATAAGGACATAACAATGTTGTGCAAGTGTTACAAGCTGTGGGTGCATATATTTGCACACACACACACACACACACACACACACACACACACACACACACATGCACAAAACACATGACGGTGCTACGCAATGACTGCTATGTGTACTTTTGTGGTCGGCGGAACTGGATGTGGTGTAATGCGTGAGCCATGATCAACATGCTTCTTGTGGTCAGTCAGCAATAATAATGTGTGCCAGACAGGCAGCTAGCATGCTGTACCTGACGTGCAGTAACATGACTACATCCACAATTACACAGTCACTTGTTACATGGGTTTGTAAGGTGGCCAGTAGTGAGCATTGCCTAACATGAATGTATTATTTGTTCAAGACTGTTGCACAAAGACATGATAGGCCTCTACCCCTCAGGTATATTATGTGTGCTGCATAGATGATAAGTGGGATACTGAAGGGTGGCCATACAGCAGGTGTCATAATTGGACATGTGTAGCAGGCTAAGGTGTAGTGTTCATAGGTTCATAGGTTCATAGGTTCATACTAGGCTATCTGCCCGAGGGCATTTACAAGCCTAGCCCATCGTTTTGTGGCTTATGCCACCCCTTTAGTATGGGGAACTATACCCATTATTTTGCTGTGCCTCTGTCGAGCAGTGACACTGAGGTAATCCCTGGGGTATATCTGCGATCTCCCATCCATTGGTCAAGATTTCTCTTGAACAAGGCCAGCGAGGTGCTCTGCCTCACATGTACCGGGATTTTGTTCCACAGCATAGGGAGTCTTTGGGTGATGAATCTATCCCTCCAGCACGTCCTATTAATAGCCGTGTCAAGGTTTAAGTCTCCGCCCTTGTGGCTCTGATGGATCTAGATTTTTGAGGTGAAGCATATTCATCAAATCTGGGTTTGACATGGCCTTGTATGTTAGGCAAAGGTCACCTCTGAGCAAGCGGCGACTGAATAGAGCTGGAGTTCTTTCAGTCGGGCAGCATAGGACAGGTTTTGAGACCCTTTATCCTTTTGGTGAGGAACTTTGTGGCCTCTCCAGCTGCTGCAAGTGTCGGGTCAGATACATTCCGAATGGGGCATTGTACTCAATCATTGGTCTGATGAGTGATGAGTAAAGGGAGACTATGACCTCCCTTGATCTAGATGAGAATCCCTTCATGATAAGGTGGGCAATGTAGAAGGTCTTCCTAACTACTTTAGCTACATGGGTGTCGAATGACAGACTACTATCAACCTGGGTCCCCAGGTCCCTGATAACTTCTTCTGTGCTCAGTGGATTGCCACCAATTTGCTACCTAGCCGTATCCTTGTTTTTCCCAATCGGTATCACTATGCATTTTTTGGCATTTACCTTTAGGCGTGGCTCTGGCACCAGTTATCCGTTTCTGTGAGACCCTTCTGAAGGATATCTGTGTCAGATGTGTTTTCTACTATGGCCCAGTTTGCAGTCATCTGCAAACTTTGTCAGCCATAACCCTCCTGTGTTTGCTTGTACTGGAAAAGTAGATGCCAAACAAGAGTGGGCCCAGGACTGAGCCCTGTGGGACACCACTTGTGACAGGCTTTGAGTCTGACATGGCGCCAGCAACTCTGACCCTGTGGGTTCTGTCACTCAGCCAGTTTGCAACCCATCTTGTGATGTATGGGTTGACATTTAAGCTGATGAGTTTTTCAATGATACCCGAGTGGGGTATTGTATCGAAGGCCTTAGCCAGATCGAGGTAGGCTGTATGGACTGCCTTTCCCTCATCAATGGCTTTGGTGACTGTTTCAAAAAGTCAACCAAGTTTAAAAGGCATGATCTGCCTTTGACAAAGCCAAACTGGGTTGGATCCAAAGTCTGCAAATTCCTATGTCTTTATTTATGAGGTCCATTATGATCCTCTCCATGGCTTTGCAGATAAGGCTTGTCAAGCTAATGGGCGGTAATTTCCAGGGTCGGTGGAGGCACCGCCTTTGTGAAGTGGTACCACAGTTGCAGTGCGCCACTCCTGGAGTGCGTATCCAGAGGTAAGACTTTGATTAAACAGCTGTCCTAGCTGTGGGTTTAATTCCTCATTGAGTTCATGGAGCACACAGCTGGGGACACCATCAGGTCCCATGGATGCTGTGTTTTTGCTTTGGAGAGCAGTTCTCACTTGGGCTGGAGATGTTTGGGGGCTGGAATCGTTTGGTATAGATATCTCTCCTTTTGGGGGAGGGGAGAAGTTTGCACTGAACCCGTCAGCCAGTATGTTGGCAATGTCTGTAGGATCAGTAATCTTCACATCATTTTGAACTAGCTCTGAGCATATCTGGGAGTTTCCTCCCAGGTTTCTAACATAGCTAAAGAAGGCCTTATGATTGTCTTTTGAGTCTTTAGCTATTTTTCTCTCGAAATTTGCTTTGGATGATTTTATGAGAGCTCTTAGTTTTTACTTATAGTGATCAAGGGTGTCTTACCTTTTAAGGATTTTGCTCTATCTTGTAGTAGCTTCCTCCTTTTGTTGTAGAGTTTGTTTATGGCTGGGGTCCACCAGACTGGACGCTTGCCTTTGGTACAAAAAGTCTTTGTTTTGCTTGGGATTGCCTTATCCATGCAGTCCTGCAGGTGCTGGTAGAAGGCATTTGTAAGTGATTCAGCGGCTTGAGTACTGTTTTCCGCTGGCTCGGGGCCTTAAAGGAGACCACACTAGTCTTTAGAAGTGTGAAGTCGGCTTTTGAGAAGTTCTTTACTGTGGTCTTTTATTTCAGGTGGGGGTGGGATGAGGACCTCCAGCGAGATTAGTTTGTGGTCTGGTCTCACCAGTGAGCGGTACACCTCCGGTGTTGAACATTGTGCTCCCATGTTCGTGATGATGAGATCAAGTATGTTATCTCCTCTTGTGGGGATGGTGACTAGTTGTTCCATGGCATTTGAGTTTATGAATTCCAGGAACTTTTGGGCTAGGGTGTTTGGGCTTGAGTAGTGTTCCCAGTCTATATTAGGGTAATTGAAGTCACCTAGTATGATGGTGTTTGGTGATACATTTATCCCTCTAGTGTTTTCAGGAAGGCCATGTGAGGTTGCTGAGTTTGTGAGGGTGGCCTGTAACATGCTACAATTTGCAGCGCAGTCTTGCCTATGGTTAATTGCACCTGGATGGTCTCCGATGCATCGTGCGTTGCCACCAGTCTTGAGGTGTGGGTGTCCTTGATGAATATGGATACCCCCCCCTCCTTTCTTGGTATTGTCCGGATTTTGGGGCCGGAACGCATGATATGAGGTAAAACCTGATAGCGCTGGGGTGCTCTCAGGAGCCTTGAACCAGGTTTCTGTCACAGCACAGACATCGATGTTCTCCATACTGAGAAGGGCCTCGAGTGTGTGCATTTTGAGATTTAGACTTCTGGCATTGAGCAGCATTACCCTTAGTTTTTTTCCTTTTTTGTGTTCTAGGGTGGTAGGTTTAGAATTTGAGCCTTGCCTAAAAAAGGCACAATGGGGGTGGCAAGAGCCTTTGCCAATATCCAGAATCCCAGGGGTGACAGGTGCAAGCCGTCCCTTGCAGCGTGGCTTGTCCAGCATGTCATCCCAGGCAGACAGACACTGGATCCCCTTTGAATGACACCAGTGTTTAAGCCAATTGTTAAAGCTGATCATCTTATCTCTGTATTGTGGCAACATTCTTGGTGAAGGTAGGATACTGCTCAAGGTCAGGGTCATACCTGCCTGGGCTACATAATCAGAGAGCTCCTCAATGTCTCTTTTCATGTAGTCCAAGGAGGTACGTCTCAGGTCGTTTACACCAGCGTGGACAATGACTGAGTCATATTTGTACCTGCTGTTGAGAGACCTGAGTGCTTGCGTTATGTGGCGGATTCTAGCACCCGACAGGCAGCTTACTGTGACCTTCTCCTTACTCAGTCTGGTGAGTGGGACGTCAGTGTGTCTGACTATGGAGTCACCAATGACTAGTGTGTCTGGCATTGTGTTTGGCCTTAAGGGCTGTGACTGTTTGACACTCTGACTGTGAGGTCTATGTGTTGCAGGTGTTGTGTTCTGAGGTGGTGGTTGTTTGGGTGTCTGCTTTGGTGGCCTCTGCTGTTTTGGTAGATTTTGATCAGAGCCTCGAGTATGTCTTTGTGTGTTTATGTGTATGATTTGAGGTTGTAATGGTACTATGTGAGACTGGGTCTATAGTGTGTGTGGTAACCTTCTCCTCCTGACTGGTCATGCCAGTCCTATGTTGAGAGAGCTCAGCCTCCAGTTTGGCCGTATAGTTGCATCTCTCGCATGTATTTGTGTTTTGTGGGAGGAGGAGAGGGTTGTCTGTGTACATGAGGCAATTGTAACATTGCCTCAATATTCCCAGGTTCACCAGCTGAGTAGGAGAGGACACTAGCAACTGATCCCTCGACATGCTAGAAGGAATAGACAAAAACTTTAAAAAAGATTCCGGGGGACGTGGGTGACCGAGAAGTGGGGGGTTGCCTTTTTTGGGTACTATCTATGACAAGAGTGCCGTATCAAGGTAATAAGTACTGTAGGAGCAAGTGCTACGTTTAAAAGATAGAGAATAGTCTACTTGGAGTCAAGTAGAGATGATCTTTTTATTTATAGGATACGCTGATTAGATCAGTAGTATAGTTCGAGGAAGGTAGTTTTAGGGAAAATTTGAAGAGTGGACTTTAGGTAGCCCGAATAGTTTAAACCTGCTTAACCGGCGCTGCCCTAGTGTGCAACGGTAGCAACTCCGCGCTAAATCGCGCTAATGCGCGCTAAAGCGTGCTTTATAGCAGGGGGCTGGAAAAGACAGGAAATGACCCAAAATGACCAATAAACTACAAGTTACTGCCTTAAACCACTCCTCTGAGGACAAATGAAGGAGTTATGGAAATGACCCCTAGTGGCCAATAAAACTACAGTTTCAAGTCAGTAACCAACTCCACGGGGGCAGGGAAGCTGCTCAATGTTAGTCACTGCCACTGATGAACACAGAGCCCCTCCTTCAGCCCAAGCAAAAATGGCCTCACAGAATCTTTCAAACAGTTCAGGAACAGCAAGCCTGTAACTGAACTTTTTAACTCTCAGAAAAGTGGGAAAAAAGCAAGATTTTTTTTTGTTTTTGTTTTTTACAGAGATAGCAGAGGTTCACAAGTAATATCAAGTTATAACAGTGCAGTAAATGACCCCACACAAGAGTGCTAGGTCAAGGACAGAAAATATGCAAGTTTTAAGAAAAAAACGATTTAAAATTAAGTGCAAACAGGAAATTCAGCAAACAGCTTTTGGTTGTGCTCTAAATACAGCTACTAATACAGAAATCAAGTTTAACAAGCCAGAAAATGCTCAAGCTAGGCAGCTATGCAGAAAAACTTAGCAAATAAACAGAGAAAAAATACTTAAAATCTCAAAAGTGGCTCCCTTCTTCTCTCAGCGTTTTTTCCTCTTGAAGGGTGCTTCACCAACAGCCAACAAGCCTGAAAAGACGCTCAAACCATGAGGCAACTAGGTTTTAAGAGAGGAAGATGAAGGAGTTATGGAAATGAACCCTAGTGGCCAATAAAACTACAGTTTCAAGTCAGTAACCACCTCCACGGGGGGCAGGGAAGCTGCTCAATGTTAGTCACTGCCACTGATGAACACAGAGCCCCTCCTTCAGCCCAAGCAAAAATGGCCTCACAGAAACTTTCAAACAGTTCAGGAACAGCAAGCCTGTAAGTGAACTTTTTTAACTCTCAGAAAAGTGGGAAAAAAGCAAGATTTTTTTTTTTGTTTTTTTTTTACAGAGATAGCAGAGGTTCACAAGTAATATCAAGTTATAACAGTGCAGTAAATGACCCCACACAAGAGTGCTAGGTCAAGGACTGAAAATATGTAAGTTTTAAGAAAAAAACGATTTAAAATTAAGTGCAAACAGGAAATTCAGCAAACAGCTTCTGGTTGTGCTCTAAATACAGCTACTAATACAGAAATCAAGTTTAACAAGCCAGAAAATGCTCAAGCTAGGCAGCTATGCAGAAAAACTTAGCAAATAAACAGAGAAAAATACTTAAAATCTCAAAAGTGGCTCCCTTCTTCTCTCAGCGTTTTTTCCTCTTGGAGGGTGCTTCACCAACAGCCAACAAGCCTGAAAAGACGCTCAAACCACGAGGCAACTAGGTTTTAAGAGAGGAAGATGAAGGAGTTATGGAAATGACCCCTAGTGGCCAATAAAACTACAGTTTCAAGTCAGTAACCACCTCCACGGGGGGCAGGGAAGCTGCTCAATGTTAATCACTGCCACTGATGAACACAGAGCCCTCCTTCAGCCCAAGCAAAATGGCCTGACAGAAACTTTCGAACAGTTCAGGAAAAGCAAGCCTGTACCTGAACTATATTAACTCTGAGAAAAGTGGGAAAAAAGCAACAATTTTTTTGTTTTGTTTTTACAGAGATAGCAGAGGTTCACAAGTAATATCAAGTTATAACAGTGCAGTAAATGACCCCACACAAGAGTGCTAGGTCAAGGACAGAAAATATGCAAGTTTTAAGAAAAAGATTTAAAATTAAGTGCAAACAGGAAATTCAGCAAACAGCTTTTGGTTGTGCTCTAAATACAGCTACTAATACAGAAATCAAGTTTAACAAGCCAGAAAATGCTCAAGCTAGGCAGCTATGCAGAAAAACTTAGCAAATAAACAGAGAAAAATACTTAAAATCTCAAAAGTGGCTCCTTCTTCTCTCAGTGTTTTTCCTCTTGGAGGGTGCTTCACCAACAGCCAACAAGCCTGAAAAGACGCTCAAACCACGAGGCAACTAGGTTTTAAGAGAGGAAGATGAAGGAGTTATGGAAATGACCCCTAGTGGCCAATAAAACTACAGTTTCAAGTCAGTAACCACCTCCACGGGGCAGGGAAGCTGCTCAATGTTAGTCACTGCCACTGATGAACACAGAGCCCTTCCTTCAGCCCAAGCAAAAATGGCCTTACAGAAACTTTCAAACAGTTCAGGAACAGCAAGCCTGTAACTGAACTTTTTTAACTCTCAGAAAAGTGGGAAAAAAGCAAGATTTTTTTTTTTGTTTTTACAGAGATAGCAGAGGTTCACAAGTAATATCAAGTTATAACAGTGCAGTAAATGACCCCACACAAGAGTGCTAGGTCAAGGACAGAAAATATGCAAGTTTTAAGAAAAAAACGATTTAAAATTAAGTGCAAACAGGAAATTCAGCAAACAGCTTTTGGTTGTGCTCTAAATACAGCTACTAATACAGAAATCAAGTTTAACAAGCCAGAAAATGCTCAAGCTAGGCAGCTATGCAGAAAAACTTAGCAAATAAACAGAGAAAAATACTTAAAATCTCAAAGTGGCTTCCTTCTTCTCTCAGCGTTTTTTCCTCTTGGAGGGTGCTTCACCAACAGCCAACAAGCCTGAAAAGACGCTCAAACCACGAGGCAACTAGGTTTTAAGAGAGGAAGATGAAGGAGTTATGGAAATGACCCCTAGTGGCCAATAAAACTACAGTTTCAAGTCAGTAACCACCTCCACGGGGCAGGGAAGCTGCTCAATGTTAGTCACTGCCACTGATGAACACAGAGCCCCTCCTTCAGCCCAAGCAAAATGGCCTCACAGAAACTTTCAAACAGTTCAGGAACAGCAAGCCTGTAACTGAACTTTTAACTCTCAGAAAAGTGGGAAAAAGCAAGATTTTTTTTGTTTTGTTTTTACAGAGATAGCAGAGGTTCACAAGTAATATCAAGTTATAACAGTGCAGTAAATGACCCCACACAAGAGTGCTAGGTCAAGGACAGAAAATATGCAAGTTTTAAGAAAAAACGATTTAAAATTAAGTGCAAACAGGAAATTCAGCAAACAGCTTTTGGTTGTGCTCTAAATACAGCTACTAATACAGAAATCAAGTTTAACAAGCCAGAAAATGCTCAAGCTAGGCAGCTATGCAGAAAAACTTAGCAAATAAACAGAGAAAAAATACTTAAAATCTCAAAAGTGGCTCCCTTCTTCTCTCAGCGTTTTTTTCCTCTTGGAGGGTGCTTCACCAACAGCCAACAAGCCTGAAAAGACGCTCAAACCACGAGGCAACTAGGTTTTAAGAGAGGAAGATGAAGGAGTTATGGAAATGACCCCTAGTGGCCAATAAAACTACAGTTTCAAGTCAGTAACCACCTCCATGGGGGGCAGGGAAGCTGCTCAATGTTAGTCACTGCCACTGATGAACACAGAGCCCCTCCTTCAGCCCAAGCAAAAATGGCCTCACAGAAACTTTCAAACAGTTCAGGAACAGCAAGCCTGTAAGTGAACTTTTTAACTCTCAGAAAAGTGGGAAAAAAGTAAGATTTTTTGTTTTGTTTTTTACAGAGATAGCAGAGGTTCACAAGTAATATCAAGTTATAACAGTGCAGTAAATGACCCCACACAAGAGTGCTAGGTCAAGGACTGAAAATATGTAAGTTTTAAGAAAAAAACGATTTAAAATTAAGTGCAAACAGGAAATTCAGCAAACAGCTTTTGGTTGTGCTCTAAATACAGCTACTAATACAGAAATCAAGTTTAACAAGCCAGAAAATGCTCAAGCTAGGCAGCTATGCAGAAAAACTTAGCAAATAAACAGAGAAAAAATACTTAAAATCTCAAAAGTGGCTCCCTTCTTCTCTCAGCGTTTTTTCCTCTTGGAGGGTGCTTCACCAACAGCCAACAAGCCTGCCAAACATGTGTGTGTTGTGTACATGTGTATCAGGTATGCCTATACAATGTCCGGTACTGTGTTGCCACACATGTGTGTCATGCTCTGTGTATTGCATGTGAGTGTGGCAGCTATTGAGAATAATGGGATATGCATAGTCTCACAGCAAACATGCACAGCATGCATTATGCGTAGGTGTGTTACATGTGCACAGACTACACCTCCATATGAAATGCACATGTCATTAGCAATAGTATTGTTATTACACACTCACCAGCATGGATTGGCTGCCTTGCTGTCACTCCAGAGGGACCTGCAAAAATATGAGAGTGATTGCCAGTGGCCACAACTGTGCCATTGATACTGTGAGTATGATAAAGTACAGTAGTACAACAGGTGGCTTTCACAGGTGTACAGATTATGCTCAGAATATCAATCTTGCAGAAGAATAGGCAGGTTAACAGCTACACCAACAGTACACATCTCACACATGCATAAACTACCAGTACAGAGAACAGTCAACTACAGATATGGCATGTTACCTGCACGCTCCATTTCAACATGCTGGGTGGCTCCGGCCTCCATGATGACACATGTTTGTGGATGTTGCTGTTGTTGGCCTGGAGCCACAACACTTAGCAGGTGCTCCTCCACATTGGTGAGGGGGGGGTGGATAGGTACCCCACTGCCTGTGGCAAGCTGTTGTCTGTGGATATCAGACGCACGCTGCCGGACATGTCTAATTAAATCACTGTAGTGATGGTGTAACTGCTCATATGTCTGGTTATGCATGCCTATTTCATTTACCCGATGGACAAGATCTTGCCACAGTGCAGCCCTCTCATGCTGGTTCTGGCTGGTCCTGGAAAACAGCACACAGTAATTCTGCACCAGGCTCTGGTGGATCTCCTGATCCTCTGCTGCTCTATAAGGTGGGTTTCGCTGATGCACCATCACCCTGGAAGGAAAAGAAAAATATGTGAGCAAGTCATGTGGCACACTTAATATTCTAATGTACTGATATCACTTAACTGCCATATATAGCATCTGTCTGTCTATCAGGGGATACACATGTTCAATACCACATATCAGTGCTCAGCCCACAACTGTCTGACAGTGCCTGCCACACTCCATACAACAAACTAGTATACACAAGCACTCAGCACACGGTGTGGGATACAATGCACAACCTCACACTGGGGGTATGTATCAAGCTAATGGATGAAGAATATTGTCATCCCATGCAATGAATGCAATGCACATTTACAGTTTCAAAGGTAATCCACCTTAGTCTTTGATGCCATACCCCTACCTAACATATGTGCACAGTTGTTACTATAGCCAGCATACTGCCAGGTACACACACATAGCCTGTAACACACATGTGATTGTGGCCATGGTACAGGCATCATTACACACACATTACACATATATACAACACACAAATGTATGACAACACAGATGAGCATTAACTGTGTACCTTATAGTACTGTGTGCCCCTACTTACAGATACCTATGCATGAGGTATGTAATCTGTGCAGACTACAGGAAACACACCAGACAGTGTTACCAGGGAATGTGAACATACACTATACTGTAGTGTTTAGGCCTACAACATCAGGTAGTACAACAGTTCATATGTGAGCTGGATTCAACAGCAGTACCACTTACTGAGCATACATGTATTGATTCTGCTTACGATGGGACACCGCAGTCATACACAGGGAAGTACAGCACAACATATGCCAATCTACTATGTTTGCATCCCGATAACTGACACATCTTTCTCTGGCCTCACACCAAGGACACCAACTACCATGACAGACACAAACTCACACTAAGCCATCACACCTTTACAGACCTTTCACACAATCAGTGTCACACTCATTCAATGTCACATAGCTGGTATTGCACTGAGTACATGTGTGTGTGCATTGTGTCATAGGTAGGTACTATGCTAGTGGCCCTGGGCCTAGGGCAGCCTAGCCATATGCTACCCTGCCCTTTGGGATGCATGTAATGTGATTTTACTTGCTCCTGTGAAATGGTTACACAGAGGTGACTCACAGGGCATATTACCTATCTCTATAACATTCATTAGGGGTATGTATGACATCTACTAATAAGGAGCCTTGTTTGTTAATGCTGGGTGGTTTACTCCAGGGTATGGCATATTTGTGTATAGAAACCTGTACCTCCAGCATGTGCTGTTTAGTGCGGTGACAAGGATTAGGGCCCTAGGTCATGTAGGCTGGATGGATTGTGAGGTGTTGCCATGGTGGTTGGCCAACTGGTATGGGTGTGACATAACTGTGTATGTCCAGCAGTGGTAACCTCTGTGTAGGAAGCATGCAAGGCACTCTAGCTGTGGTTTTGAGAGTCAGTCTGCATAGGGAATGTGTTTGAGGGCATTATCAGTCTTTGTTAGGTATGTTTGTGGCCTTTCCACTTGCTGTAGTTCTCATGGGAGATACATACTGCATAGGACATTGTGAGGTGTAGAGGGGTACACTGACTTACATTTCCCTAGCTGACACACCTTTTGTGATGACACGTACCATGTACAGGGATTACAAGACTAGTGTGCCACTGTAGATATCAAAGGGGAGGCTATTGTACACCTGTGTCCCATGTTCCCTTCTGACACCTCCAGTGGTAGGCGGTCAACCACCTATGTGGTAATTAGAGGGTAACATGCTTTGGAATGGGGTATGGCACTGCAGTATCAACAATGGTGTTCAGTCCATGCCTTGGTCACCAGGCACCTGTTGCAGTACATCTGCCCCCATGTCCCCCTCTCTCACTCTCTCTTTATCTCTCTCTCTCTCTCTCTCTCTCTATATATATATATATATATATATATATATATATATATATATATATATATATATATATATATATATATATACATATCTACATATATATATATATATATATATATATATATATATAGACACACGCCGCTATATATAACCATATATATATATATATATATATATATATATATATATATATAGATATATATATATATATATATATATATATACATATCTATAGACATTCATATCTATCTGTATATATGTATATATCTACATATATCTATATATGTATGTATCTATTATATCTATGTGTATATACATATTCTATCTATATATCTCTATTTATCTGTACATACCTCTATGTATATATATATATATATATATATATATATATATATATATATATATATATATATATATATATATATATATATATATATATATATATATATATATATATATATTTTTATATATATATATATATAGATACATATAGATATATATATATATATATATATATATATATATATATATATATATATATATATATATATATATATATACACACACACTTCTAAACATCCATTGCTGTACATATACATGCACATGTAGTCACATAGACTGCCCACCTTTCATGGTGGGAATATCACTTCTGAAACAGTTGTGAGACATACCATTCTGTAATGATATTGCACAGTGTTGTGCGTAATGCATTATGCTGTCCTCGGGCCATATAGCTGTAGCAGGCTTCACTGGCTCAGTCCCACAGAAGTTCACCACCACATGACATATACCTGCACTGCATGCTGTTTTCAATGCCACACACTATAACCTACATTGATATGTGCACATAGCAACCTTCAACTACATATGTATGTCCAGCTTTCACTAACAGTTGCAGTATGTCCCTTGCCCTATGCACATCTGCATATACATATAGATACTGACTGCTAACACATATGGAGGGTTCACAGTATGTAGATTATTAGATTATGTAATTTACATTACCTTTGTCTCTGACAGCTTTTTTTCTGCTGGCTTGCTGGCTTGCTTGCTGGTTTGCTGGCTTGCTTGCTGGCTGGCTTGCTTTTTATTTTTTTTTTTTTTTTGTCTCTGTCTCTGTCTCTCTCTCTCTCTCTCTCTCTCTCTCTCTCTCTCTCTCTCTCTCTCTCTCTCTCTCTCCCTCCAGTTGCTGCAATGATATTATTGCATGTGTGCACTGGCAGTACAGGCTGCTTTTGTAGGTATCTGCACATGTGCATGTGATGGCCTCTGCACCAGTTGGTGGCCAGCATTTAGTAATTGCATGCAGCCTGCTGTCTGGTAATTGCAGTTTTCACTGTGATTTCAGGACACTGCTATAAAATGATAGGTTAGGTAGGCATAGGCCTTTCAGTTTTGCAAGGTGGGGACCATGTTGGTTTGCTGTGGACACTGTTGTGTGAGTCAGAAGGTTGGTATATCTCTCATATCTAACGCTGTGTTGTAGCCATTGAAATGCATGTTGCACTGAAACCTGACTGTTGCTTCTTCCAGTTCACTCTTCTCAGTGTGTATGTTAACTCACACCTGCTAATGCTAACACTGTTTACATGGGAGTATGTACTTACCTGTGGGATTTGAGGATTAACTGGCATACAACAGTAGTTCTTGCAATGTGTTGCTATGGCTTTCCTATTTTCCATTTACATTCACTCCTTGTAATGCATGATATATTTCTTTCAGCACTAAGTTCTTATATGTTTACTGTGGCTTGGTGGCACTTCATGCAGTCTGGTGAGCCCAAGGTCTGAGGTCTGACACTTACAGGGGTATTTTATTTTGCTGCTGAGCAGTACTAGGGCCTTGTCATACAGAGTGAATAAGGCACTTTTAAGCAGTTGTAAGCAGGAAGCAGGAAGTCAGTGGGGACACCAGCTAGGGATGTGCAGGCTGGGTGTAGGGAAGGTCCATAGCTGCACATTTCTTTAACTGTAATAGCTGTACATATGTTTGACATTTGCTGTGACATTTGAAACCTTCCACCCCTGAGAGAGGGGTGAGGACAACCAAGTATATTGTACTAACAATTATGAATATCAGGCACATGCAGTGCTTGTGAACTGCTATACTGTCATTAGTATGTTAGATGGCTACATCTTTTGATATTTCTGTGTTGTACTCCTACATAAGGGCATGCTTGTGGAAGTAATTCTACAGCTATTCGCAGAGTATGTAACAGCAGACAGGCTGATATGCCTGTGTGTTTCTGATACTTGCAGGCCTCAGATACTCTCAGGTATATATTTGACCAGCCTCAGGGAAAGGTACATATCAGTGGGATACACCCGTGATATATTTCAGATATTCTGCAGTTGTGACTGTGGGGTATTTTGAGCATATGTATTACTACACCATTTATGACATGCAAGTAGTGTCTACTTTAACTTATTGACAGTTACCATTACGTGGGATTCCCCACCTTTCTGCCTACTGTTAGTACATTTCACAGGGAGTCAGTGGGGCACAGGTAACAGTTGTTTGCAAATCAGGGACATCCCTGTAAATCAGTCACAGTTGGGAGGTGTGGCCTCTTACCTATTCAAATATGGCGTTGTTTATCCTGCTCTGATACTGTGTGGGGTTTGTAAGGTGCTACTGTAACATTATTACCTACTAGCATGGCTGTTTCTCTTCTCACACTAATGTAATGCCATTCCACAAGAATTGCCAGTAAAGATACACAGACCAAGCTAATGGCCTTCCTATTTTCCCTTTACATTCACTCCTTGTATTTCATGATATATTTCTTTCAGCACCAGGTTCTTCTATATCTCCTGTGGCTCAGTGGTAATTCATGCAGACTAGTCTTTCCAAGGTCCGGGGTTCGTGACTAACAGGGGTATTTTATTTTGCTGATGAGCAGACTACAGGCCTTGTCATACAGAGTGACTAAGGCACTTTTAAGCAGTTGTAAGCGGGTTTGCGTGAGTTGGCGCGATGCTTAGCTACACTTATCTACGCTTAGCTAAGCGCACACAAGCGCACACCCGCTGGCTACTGCTTAAAAATGCTTACTCCCGCTAACACCCTCGCTAATTTCTTTTAAAGAAAAGAAAATGGGGAAATAGGAAAATGGTGAAAAGGGGGGCACAAAGAGGGAAAGACAGTAGGGAAACCAGCTCGGGATGTGCAGGATGGGTGTAGGGAAGGTCCATAGCTGCCCATTTCTTTATCAGCAACAGCTGTGCATATGTTTGAAATTTGGTGTGAAATTTGAAACCTTCCACCCCTGAGAGAGGGGTGAGGACAACAAAATATGTTGTACTGCCAATTAGAATTATCAGTTTACATGTCCAGCGGACATGTGTGCGAATTGGGCAGCTATGTATGGGCCGTAATTTTTTTGTAGGAACAGAGTGCCCTTTTTTTATTTTTTTTTCAGGTGAGAGAGGAATGTGAGGTACAGGAAGTAGGTATATTTGGGGAGGTAGGTTGGGGAGGTTAACAGACAAGACAAACAAGATGCATACAGGGGCAGAGTATGACACATGTGGGGGGTAAACACAATTGACAGGGACGGATGTTTGGATATTGCAAGCCCATGAGCCCACAGATGGCAACAGTGGAACTGAGATCCCCACCCATGGGCAGTTATCACTGCGCCTTCACAGCCCAGGCTGGGGCTGTGCTGGGGGCTGGATAGGATGGGCAGGCACACCCATGAGTTGCGCCACTCTCGCCTCGAGCTGGCATAGGGGATCAGTCACAGAACGCCTGATCTCACTACGCACCACAGACCGGACCCTATGGAGGGTGAGTGGAGGCTCTCCTCTGGCCACGCTTGCAGAGGGGAGACAAGCCTCATCCCCTGAAGCACTTCCACCCGAAGGTGGCACAGGGCCACTGGAGGAGGAGGTCCCAGCCTGGGCACTGGTGCCAGGTGCACTCGCCAGCTGAGGTGGGAGAGGTGGGTCCGCTGGAACCCACCTTCCCTGTTGTCCTATGTTTAGCAGTATTTTATGGCATTTTGGGCTAGTAACAAACAACACCATTCAAAATTAGTTGTAACAGCATGCATCAGTATTCCCATTAACCAAACACCCATGAATTCCGAACATTGAGCAGCAAGCATAACACATGCATATTTAGAACAACAGTGCACATTCCAACAGCATGCAGGGTTGATTGGTGGCAACAGACCATCAGGTTTGGATATGTGAACAGGGCACATGCATCAACGTACATGCAGATATGTATGAACCAACAGGACAAATGTCCATGGGAATTAATTGTGAATACACATACCCAGTTTGGTGTGGAATGGCATAATTTGTGAAAATAGGGTAGGGTGGAGAAATATTACATTAACAACTTACACTACCTATACATATACTGTACATTCCTAGTAGATGCAGATATATATCCCCTACATGTATTAGTACAGTTTCCTGTATGTAACCTTAGGAATGTTGGTGATGGGGATGTTACTACTACATTAATATACATTCCATTTTTATCCATATATGTTCATATCTGGCTGTGTTCAGGTACAGCATCCTGTTACATTTGATTTATATGGGTCTAGACAACTGTGGATGTTCAGCATTTCATACAACCATACTATCTCCATAATGCAAGGGTACAGCAACATATCCAAATTGTGGGACGGACACAGTCCAGGTTCTGTACTTTATTTAGGACATTTCACTCTTTGGTTGTGGCTGTCTCATTCATTTCATTATGTAATGACTGCAGTATACCTTTATTCCAGACTTATTACAGCTTTCTTGGTAGCTTCAAACTGTCTTTCTCACACTCTCTCACTTATTTTATATTTACATTTCAGAATGGTACTTAATTATAGGCTTTATTAACATTTATTAATGGGTTACAACAATCCTTTCCAGCTGACTCACTTATTTCATATGGCAGAATTTACAAGGATGTATTTGACACTTGTCTATCCTTTGTTGATTGATTACCACTCATTTTCAGGCTGAAGCAGTTATCTGATATTACAATACAGGTGGAAACTATATTTGAGACTTGTTTAATCATTATTACTGGATTACAATACACTCTTTTCCAGGCTGCATCACTTATCTAATCTTACAATACTAGCAGAATCTTTATTCTAGGCTTATTTCACCTTTATGACTGGGTTACAACACTGAACTCTTTTACAATCTGTCTCACTTATATTCTATAACAATACCAGCTAAATAATTACTAACCTGCCTGGTGGTGCAACCTCAGCAGCCTTTCAGCATAGGCTCGCCGATTCGCGGAATGAACATCTGCAGCTGTAATATAAATGAAGGAATATTGGAACATACGTCTCCATACCATAGGCTAGGATAGCATTTCTTACATACGTAATTACATGGATACTTACTCAGTAGTGGGGCATTGGGCATTTGGCGGGCATCCTGGATCCAACGGTTCAGTTGGTCCTCCTTACATCACTTCAGGTCTGCATGGTGGTGACGGACCTGTTCACCAGTCCTCGGAATGCCTGTGGCACTGGTGAGATCATGTGCCAACTGGTTCCACGCCTCTGCCTTATACGCTTCCCATTGAACCTGGCCCTGCATGAGTTGTGCTTCATGATCATGGACTAGGAGCCAAACCATATATTTTGACTCCTCAACACCCCACCTTTGTGCTCTAAAGTGATTTCCCTCTCCTGTACCTGCCATCCTGACTGCAAATGGGTACCACAATCAGTTATGGTGTGTATTCCCACCTATGGGGCTTATATATGCCGGTTTTCCTGCACTTATCTGTGATTGGCCATTTTGGATATTTATCAGCTTAAAGCAAACCTGCTTTGTCATGATTCTATTTTCATTCATTCCTATATATATGCTAATACTGTATTTCTCAGTACAACTGTCATGGCTTAGTGGTTCAGTACTTTGACTATGGTGCACAGTATCCCGGGTTCGACCCTTGGCATTGCTTTTTTATTTTACTACTGTCTAGACAGGCTAGGAGGTGTGTCTGTGTAAAGGCGGCTTTGATACAGCTTGCCCAATGTTGCCCGCCGGTAAGCTGGTTGGTGCGCTGCGCAGCTCCACCCAAATGGCTTACGCTGGGTAATGCGTTATTTAGCTATGAGGACTCATATTACGCTGGGTGAAGTGCTGCTGAGCTACAGGCACTCATATTAAGCTTGTTAAAGCGCTGCTCACCTCCGGGCACTCATATTAAGCTTGTTAAAGTGCTGCTCACCTCCGGGCACTCATATGCAGCTTGTTAAAGTGCTGCTCACCTACGGGCACTGATATTCAGCTTGCTAAAGCATTGCTCAACTATGGGCAATTATAATCCTTTTTTTATAAATTATTCTGTCGAATTTCTTCACAAATACATGGCCCATTTCATTACATTTTACTTAAATTATAGTTTATATATATATATATATATATATATATATATATATATATATATATATATATGTCGGGATTGTTTCATACTTATTTAAATAAAAATGGTGAATGATGTTGTGGGGGCTCGAACCATGACTACCTCCTCTTTGGCCAACATCTCTACCGCTACGCTATTGCTACTTGGCTTAATTTGCATATGTAGATCTTATATGCTTTTCAATGTCTGCCAACTGTGGCTGAGCGAAGGGCATACCCGCGCAAACGAGCGCAAATGCAGGCAAACATTTTTGAAATTATAAAAAAAAATGAAACTGCTATTTTTACATTTTACACATTTTCAATAGGGTTTAGTCTGTGGGATGTGTGGTGTTGTGTTCCTTGACATTTCTAAGGACTCGCTCGTGGGTGTTTACTTTCAGGCCTCTGACTCTTCTGGGGGCATGTCCCATTGAAGTACTAGGCATTCGGACATGCCCCCTACTTTCCTACATGGACCGTGTTAGCCTAGGGTATGATTCAGCATGCCCTCGTGAATATGCATGGCATGCTGACATCATACCATTCAACTGCAGCCTGCGAGTAAGACATATTAAGTCTTACACAGAGGTTTCATGAATCCGGTCCAGTGAATTTCATTCTAAACCACTACCAGTTATTAAATAGTTTATATACTATCCTATAGAATGGCACTTCTGATAAAATTGCTAGGATTGTGTAGCTATGTTATTATCTCTTTTTAATAACAAAACTTAATATCTCGGAACAAATTACTATGGAATGTTTGAATCCTAAAAGGGAAGATCTTCAGATGTTTGTTCAGATACTATTAGACATAACATTTAAGGAAAAATAGGACTGACACTGTCAGTAGTACTAGATTAAAGAGTATCAAATATATAAAGGTAAATATAAATCTCCCATTATATGATACCGCCCACTAGGATTATAGCTAAAATATAAAATATAGGAATATAGTAACAGTGCAAGACATAATATACAAACAGAAATGGAAAGAGATCAGAGTAAGTAAATATGTATATAGTTAAAAAATATAAATATGCCAGCAAGGGTGGGAAGTTGGCATAGTGGTTAGGGTGTTCGCCTTATAAGCATAAAGGTGCAGGGTTTGCTTCTCATATGGGATAATTGGCTAAGCACACAAGAATAGCTAACCTGGCACTAATTTATGAACCTATGAGCCCATGAACAACTTTACACATAGTAAATAAAATAGAAAAAATATATAAAATCACCTGATCTATAAATTAATAGATATGAAAATAATACCTGACTTCCTCCCTGTAGTAGACCAGGGAGATAATGGAAGATGCAGGCAAAGATGACTAAAGAGATATTCAGTTTGGTCAACTTATAATAAAGATTCTGAATACCTGTTTAACTTTTCTTATTCATAATAACTCACTAACAGGCTTTTTTAAGATGAATGCATACTGAAAATGAGATACATTAATATGAATCAGAAGCATGAAATAAATGCTGTTAGTCTAATGGGGAGTTTGAGAGGTAGTTTGTCTTTATCAACAAACCAGGGATATGTTATTCCATGGTAGAATGTTGTAGGGTTATACCTTTAGGTAATTTTTTATTTGTTTCAAAAGTTACATCCATAGCTGAAGATTCCATATTGTTATATATAAAGTATATAAGTTTTACGCATAAAAGTAATTTCATTATACTTGCATTTTTTTCTCACTCCTATATAAATGTCTGTTTTTAAATGCATATCTATTAATATTAATGGAACGAATAATCCACTAAAGATGGGGAGTCTTTAATCCACTAAAGATGGAATTACATAAAGCTCAAATAGTATTTCTACATGGAACACATTTACTTAATAAAGATGTAAATAAACTTTCATTAAAGAATTATTTGGTTTTAGGTGGTTCTGGCTTTCAATCTAAAAGAAGAGACACCCTCATTTTATGAAATAACCCAGCAGTAATTCCTAAAGTAAAATATACTGATGTTGATAAAAATCACAAAGGTCAAGCTTAGCAAACATGGAGAAGGCAGGTAAAAGGCATATAAAACCAATGCAACTTTAATAAAGATAAAACAAAATAAAATCAGTGTCATGGAGCTCAAGGATAAGTGCTTTCAGCAAACGCCTTTATAAGATCTACCATGAGCTCAACAGACTAGTATTTAAATAAGTCAGAACATTCTCTGTTACTAAAAAGACCAATCATGTCAGAATTCATCTCCTAAGCCTCCGCCACTTCAATATAGGTTTTAGGGGAGCCATCCCAGTCATCCCTGGGGATTTGTCAGCTTGTAGGTCTGTGATCCATCTTAATTCATTAATTACAGTCCTATTTACTAAATCTCCTCCTCTTTGGCTCTCATTCACAACTTCTAGTACCTAAAACCAGAATTTATGTCCAGGGTAGGCAGAGAGATGTTGACTGAAAGCATTATTTTATTATGTAATCATATATCACTCAGATGTTGTAAGATCTTGTCCCACAAGACTTCTAAAGACTTCTATTGTTTTTTCCAGCATAAAAACATGTGCATAAGCACCATTGAGAAACATAAATAACATTCCTAGTGTTGCAATACACATACATTTTTAGTCTATAATTACACCTTGTGATTGGATGTATAAAACAAGTTTCTGGATTCTATATATGCACAGGCTTTGCATTTTCTACAAAAAAATATAAGTTCATGTGCCAGTTATAATAGGTTTTGTCCCAGTTTTATTCTGACAAAGTAGCTGTTTCAGAATTTTTCTATTCTTATAACAAAAATGGGGTGCTTCATCAACAATTTACCAACAATGCACTTTATGTTGTCATCTGCCATAAGAATCCTCCAATTATTCCTAATAACTTGGTATATCTGTTTTATGTCACTTCTATAAGTTAATGACATGTCTTTCTGTCAATGTAATACACATTTCTTCTCATTCCTTCACCTGTCTCTTGTGTGTTATTATCCATAAAATACGGTCATACCCTAGTATTGTGAAGCAATCTATTCTCCAGGATTTTATGTTGTACCTCCAGATCTTTATAACCTCTTTGTTTGAATTCTGTTCTCTGTTGTTCTAGCTCGGCATCATAATCTTGTTCTAGTGCAAAGTCTAGAGATTCTCAGTAGTTGTCCCTTCATCACATGTAGGTAAATATGTCTAGTATGCATACTAGATCAGTGTAACAAGTTATTTCTCCAACATTCCTTCTTATACATATATGTATTAATGCTGCCATCCGTATTCATTTCAAGTGTGACATCCGAATAATTTATAAACAAAAAAGGTGGAAAAAGTGCCTCAATTCAAAGCAATAACCAGAAAATAAGGCACTGGAAGGTTCACCAGATAAAACCATGAACTTTATTAGGTACAAACCATGAGAACACAACAAAACAAATGCCTTAACTGAATCACCATGTTTTTGTCAGTATAACTTCATCAGATGAGTGATGGCTCATCTGATGAAGTTATACTGAAAAAAATGCAGTGATTCAGTTAAGGCATTCATTTTGTTGTGTTCTCATAGTTTGTACCTAATAAAGTCTGTGGATTTATCTGGTGAACCTTCCAGTGCCTTATTTTTTGTACATCCAAGAAGTTTATTTTACTTATCGAACTGTTAGTTTTAAATTGTAAAAAAGTTGTGGTATTGCTCAAATATTTGATGAAATCCTTAAGTTGTTCAGTATCTCCTGTCCACAGAAGAAATATGTCATCCACAAACCTTTTATAATAGGGAATATAATTGAACCACTAGTTCATCGTGTTAAACATGTGAACAGATTCCCATTGGTCCATAATTATGTTAGAATAACTGTTGCCACAAGATGTGCTAATTGCAATTCCCCACTTTTGAAGGTAATATTTATCACCATAGGTAAATACATTGTTATCCAAAATTATCTCTAGTACAGAACAGATTGTGGAGATAGTAGTGTTATCAAAAATCCTCTCTTGTCTCAAATATTTTCTGACCACTTTGATACCAAAATCATTGGTAATGAAAGTAAATTGATTCCTGATGTCTATCATCACCACTGTAAGATTGATGGTCTTATCCAAAGACTTGAAACAGTCAAAGTGTGTTCTGAGGAAATGTGGAGCATCTTTCAGCACCATCTTTGTTTTGTGGATAGCTATCTTTAACTTGTGATCCACAAAAATGGATGCAGCCTCTGTAATAAATCCTCCTCCTGATACTATAGGATGCAGGGAGGATTTTAACCATCTTTATGGACCTTTGCTAAGCCATTAATGATGAAAATCAAGCGTTCCAAGAACATCAGATATTCAAATAGCTCCTCTGTTATGTTATGTATCATCAGTAGATCATAAAGACTATCTTTCACTTGCTTTATGATCTTATCAACTTCCCAGTTATGAATTACTCTGTATGTCCCCTCATCACTGAGCATATCTAGCATCTTATTATGATATGCTAATTTATCTAGAATCACAATGGCTCATCCTTTGTCTCCAGGTTTGATAACTATTCTGTCATCATTTATCAGTTCCTGCAGTGCTTCCCTTTCTTGTGAGTTCAAGTTATAAAAATCCTTCTGATTCCTGCTATTTCAAAGTTCAAACACCTCTTTCTTGCAGATATTCATAAACATCTCAACTGCTGGATGCGGTGCTGGAATAAAAGTGCTGGGCTTCTTAAAAATATTGTTGAGTTCACCATGCTTGTTAGATCCTGAATTGTCAAAAATATTTTTAAGGAGAATATTTCTCCCAAAACATTTAATATCAACAACAAATTAATTTAGCCTTGAAGGAAGCGCTGGTATAAAGGTTACACCTTTATCAAGTAATCTTCTCTGTATGTCACTTAAAGCATGTCCTGAAAGATTAATCAGAAGTGATTGTTGCAAATTGTCTACTCATAGGCCAACAGTTTCCTTCTTTATTGATTCCTGCTGACAGACCGGTTTCTTCTGTGCGCAAACACCTGTTTCACATATCAGAGAAGTTTCAATAGTTTCATGTCCATTATCTGACCACAATGCTATAATCTTCAATAAATTATTTAAAAACTGACAATTTAATACATCACAGAAGATTACCAGTGTACATTATTAAAATGAAAGGGCTCATAGACTAGTATGTTAAAGAGATCAAAATGTTCCTAGAAATAAGCATGATTGGTGAAGCATCTGACACTGGCCTGTGGGATTCACTAAATGGTTACTTAAATGGAAGAGTTGCAAGCTGGTATTTTAGCAAAATAAGAGAATGGGTAAAAAAATTGACTATACTACACTTGACTAAAATACAGACCAAAACAGACACCACTACAGTTAAATCTAACACCAAATGACATTATCAGCCAGTCTGAACTTAAATACTTAAATGCAAAATATGTTGAAATTCTATATTATAAAGTTTCAACAAACCTGAAAAAAATTAAAATTGAGATATAATAAGTAAACCCTTTAAGTTTTCATAAACTTGCTCTTAGATCAAATAAAATGAATAAACAAAATCATATCAAAGAAATTATAACACATATAAATAATAAAAAAGAAAGGAAAATAGATATAAAGACATTGAGGGCTTTAAAATATTTTATGAAAACATAAATAATAATAATACAAATAACCTAGATAATGATGATATAGTTGAAACTTTTCTAAAGGAAAGTATACATAATAAAATAACAAGTGAACAAATAAAAAAAAGATAGACATTTCACTTTAACAGAAGTAAAAGATCAGATAAAAAAGTTAAAAAAATAATAAGATGCCAGGCTTAGATGGTATTATACCAGAACCATATAAAATACTACCAGATGATGCAGTTAGAATGTTAGATGAGGGGCCAGATTCAATAATGCCTACATAAGTATACACTAAGTGTATACAATATGTATTCAAGAACATCCCTACTACATTGTTTGTACTTTCAAGTCACTCAGTAAGTTTACACTAAGTGTACATATAGTCTACAGTTTGTGGTAACCGTTATGAATTCCTGTCAATATTTAAAGCTGCAAGGAAACCAGTAGGAAAAAGAAAATTAGGAGGATGAAGGTGTGAGTTATGCATGTGTTATCTGTTTAGTCAGAACAGTCAGAACAGTGTATACTTATTGTACACTTAGTGTAGACTTTACTGAATCCTGGGAAACACCTATAGAGAAATAAAAACAACTACTGAAGTCCCCCCATCATGGAAATATTCCCTTATATCACTTATTTTAAAACAAGATAAGGATTCTACAAAGTGTTCATTATACAGACTCATTTCAGTTTTAAATGTGGACTATAAGACGTTTGTGTCCATTTTAGCTAACGGAATTGATCTACTTAAACTAATTAACAATGATCAAACTGGGTTTATTTTAAACAGACAAGTACAGGACAATATAATAAAAATACATACATTAATAGGCTAAACACACAAAAATAAAAAAAGAACAATCTATCATTGCTCTCAGTTTAGATAAGGATTTTGACTCAGTTATTTGATCATACCTGCTTAAAACACTTAAATTGTATAATTTCTCACCTGAGCTAATTGCATTAATTGCTAAGTTATACCATAACTTTTGTGCTTATGTTAAAGTAGGTTATTTTCTTTCTAATTCCTTTAAATTACAAAAAAGGCACAAAACAAGGCTGTCCATTGTCACCTTTACTTTTTACATTAGCTATAGTGCCATTTGAAAATACTTTTAGATCCAATAAGAACATTAATGGTATCAAAATAAAAGAAGATGTTGAACTAAAGATTCAACTCTTTGCTGATGATATTTTACTAACACTAAGAATTCATTAAAACATATAATTAGTTCTATGAGTCAAGTTTGAAGAAATCTTGAACTTAAGATTTAATCATAATAAAACAAGTACATTATTAATTAATAAAAAAATTAAAAAATTCATACAAAAAATATTCTAACTTCAATTGCAATAACAAATTTGTTACCTTGGTATAAACATTATGCCTTACAGTAAATAAATGATACAAACAAACTTTCAATGGGTTGTTGATAAAATTTTAAGTTTAGTCACAAATTGGAACAAATTCTTCTTTACCATAGAAGAATTAGTAATGCTTATTAAGATAGAATATTATTTGTTTTACAATCTTTAGTACTATCTCCACCAAAAAAATTGATGCAGAGAAAGACTATTCTACTTAATTTTTTGCATCCTGATAAACCAAGAGTTTCCTTTGATAGGCACAGAAAAGGTTGGGATAATGGTGGAATAGGCTTCCCTGGTATTCAACTGTATGTTATTTCAACAATTGT
Organism: Protopterus annectens; assembly: GCF_019279795.1. Lineage (NCBI taxonomy): Eukaryota > Metazoa > Chordata > Ceratodontiformes > Protopteridae > Protopterus > Protopterus annectens. The sequence goes on along the minus strand of NC_056726.1, from coordinate 509,774,866 downwards.
AAAATTTATAATGTTATGGATAAATTCATCTTATGAGTCAAAATGGAAACAAATACATTACAACATATTATGAGTAAATAATAAACATATCACAACCAGTCATAAACAAACAGTCCCTAACAGTTTTATCTTGTTATTAAAATATTGTTTGCCAAAACTGTAGTCTCTTCTTGAATTCCCTATTTAAATAACATAATTTCCTCCATTCAAAAGTTCACATATTCTAACCATTGTATTAAAGACTTAATCCTTTCTATGCTTCCAATTGCATATACAAATGACTGCTTAGCAACTCATAACTTCAACAAAATGCTAGTATTGAAACAACAAAGTAACTTTATTGCCATCAATTCTTATAGAATACTGATATATATATTATACTTTTGATAATTTAAGGTCCAAATACAAATAAGATTCTGAAAATTGATTAGTTTTACAAATATTTCAAGACTTTGTGAACACAGAAATAAATAAATAAGATATTTAACCTAGATAAGAAGGGTCCCTATCAGTTTGTTGAAACTTTAGCAGTTCAAACACCATATATTCGAACCGTGGAAGTTCGAAAACTGATTATCGCGAAGCAGCGGAACACCGAATTCTTTCCCAGGGAAAAAATTTGGTGGCCCGTTTCTGCAGCTTCACTATTCCCACCACTGTGGTGTGGTTAAGGACCAAGTTAAGGTAAGTGTGCGAATGGAACGGGTTAAGATGAGTGTGCGATAGTTATGGACCTTAGGGTTAGGGAGCGGGTAAGGTGAGTGCGTGATAGTTACGGACCTTAGGGTTAGGGAGCTGGTATAGTGAGTGTGCGATAGTTACGGACCTTATGGTTAGGGCTTGGGGTAAGGTAAGTGGATAGATAGTAGTGTATGTACGGTTAATGTAGGGTTAGAAGTAGGGTTTTGTGAAGTGTATATGTGTGGATTATTTATTTTGTTATGCTTGCGTTGTGTGTGTGTTTTCTTGGAACAGCGATTTTTTTTCCCTGGGAAAAAAATAGCTGTTCTAAGCCTTCGATGGTTTTGCACTCCAAAGTTAGAAGTTCGAAAATATGGTGTTTAAACGTCTGTCATTTCGTGAAAGTGATATAGACCCAGATAAGAAACCAAATTATTGGAATTCATAAAAAAATGTTCATAATAATGTAATGAAAAATAAATTATATTTGTCACATGTTTATAAAATTCTTAAGTTAGATTTCACATATTTAGACAATTCCTATTGGGACTATTTCTTAAAAATGAATTATGAAGACTTATGTAAAGAGTACAAGGAAATAATATTAAAATCTATAGATAAAACTACATCTGGATTATACTGGAAGATCTTCATTTGGAAATTCTTACACAGAGCTTTTGTCACTCCTAACAAAATTTCAATTGCGTGTAAATAAAATATAATTAAATGCTGGAGATGTGATTCTGAAATAAAAGCTAATTAGATGCATGTGGTATATGAATGTGAAGACATCTACCATTTTTGAAAAGAAATTAACTACATTCAAGCTGTATGGTCAAATAGATGTAATAGTTCTAAACATTTAGTTGTATTTAATGTTCTGATTCCTGAGATAATTCCAGAAACCCAAGTGCCTCTTCTTTGGTCTAGTCTTGCTATAGACAGAAAAGTAATTACTTAAATTGGAAAAGTAACGTTACCCCCTCTAGTGTTGAATTTATTAGACTTGCAAAAATTGTTTGCAGTAGTGAATTGCATACTATAAAAATGAGAACTTCTAATATTACACATTCATACAAATCTTATCTTAAACTTAAAAACTTGCTTGAAAAATATTATTTGTTGTTGATATTTATAACTTTGATGTATTTATCAGCTGTGGACCTATGTAAAAGTTATTTGTATGTTTTATAATTGGTTTGGTTTGTTTATCTAATGTTTTAAAACCAAAATAAATAAATAAATAAATAAAGAAGTATAACCTCAAAATCCAAAGAAGTCATAGTCCTATATTTCTCCTGCATTTGGTTGACCATTGAATATACTAGTCCGATTGGTATGTAACTTACCAAAAACATATCCAATCGAAAAACCTCAATGTTTCCTAACTAAAGGGGATCAAATGACTTACAGTTTTTTCACATTGTACAGACTACTTTGAGGAGATCTCTGCCTTGCCTTTTTGGCTATGAAAGATCTGTTTTACTAGATCTTCTCCACCTACTGAACACTAGTAATGTTAGAACTACTCATCTGGCAACTCTCAACTAACATTATAATATAAATAAGACTCCCTGGAGGGAGAAGGTCATTACACGTATGATTCCCTGCGTCTGGAACAAACCTCATTTGCATGTCACACTGCGTAAACATTAGAATCCTTTAAGTCTTGATGATGGGATGGGTTCATATAATTTTTTATGACCCTTATCAAGATGAGAGGTAAACCTATCAGTGATGCTTTATAGGATGCATGGACTCCATGTACTGACCAATAAACATTTTATCTTGTTTTTGTATACATGTATATATATGTGTGTGCATGTCCATCTGCTGCTTATTAAACATTTATATGTCAATTAATTGTCAAGATCTCACTTTTATAACCAGAGCAGGATACTACATATGTGTTTATTTTATTATAATTACTTGCGTACAGCCATATGTTATGTGCTAAATGACTTTCAAGATCAATTAAATGTATAAGATAAAAACCTGCAAATTACTAATTCCTATTCTAACCAAGAGTCTTAATTGCACCAAATTTCCCAAGTCATATTTTAAAGTACTCCTTTGGGTATTTCCCCAGTTAACAAATTGAGAAATATGAGAATGCCTGAGTCTATGTTTGTTGACTATTAATTTCCGTGGAAAAGACAAGTGTTGACCTCATGAAACTACTAGTTCTGTCTGTGACACAAGTTTATTAACCTAATACTTATGTATGAAATGCTTAAGTGGATGGTTTTACATAGCTGTAATAATAGCTGTGAGTGGCATAGTGGTGCAATGAACAGGATTATCACATCACAGCAGCAGATTCTGTGGTTCAGTTCTCAACTGTGGTGCTTCTAAGTAGAGTCTGCATGTTCTGCCTGTGTTTGTAGGGATTTTTTCCAAGTACTCCATTTTTTTTGACCTCCCAAAGATATGCAGTAGACGGATTTCTGAATATAAAATAACCTAATTGTGTATGCAGTGTGTATGTGATACAGAAAAAATGTGTAATTTACTTTCATTCCTCTATTTTCTGGTAAACTCAGTACATGGAGTCTACTCAAGAGGGTTACTATAGGAGTAAGATGCGATTTATAGACCATGAATTCACAGAATAATAGCTGTAGGTGTTAGATGATAACTGCAAGGATGTTTTAACAGAAATTTCATGCCAATACCATTTTCCTTAGGATAAAGTCATAGCAGATATGGTCAAAACTTTAAGCACATTAAGGAAGCTGCTGAGGGCACTCATTGTGGTATGTGCAGAAAGGGGGAGACTGAGAGATTGAGAGAAATATAACCCAGAAGACTGGAGAATAAGCATTATATTGGCAGTGTACAAGATAAAACTGCAGGCAGTACAGAGATACCAAACTTCTGACCCATTTCTTGAAAGTTCTGGAGGGTGTGATTAATATATGAATACACAAAGTAATAGATTTGATTTGTGACAGAGAAGTAAGATGGAAGGTAAGCAGTTTAGATTCAGATCAGGGTATGGTATAACTGACCAGATGTTTTCAGAATGACAGGTAATGGTGAAGAAACTGCAGATGAGGAGACATGGATAAAACATATAACAAGGTCCCAAAAAAGCTGAGCTGGGCAGTGCTGCAATGATCTGAAATCAAAGAAGCATTGGTAGAATTACTACAGGCTGTGTAAAAGAATCCAATGACTTAAGTACAAACAGCATTCAGACTCACAGAGAGGTTCCCAGTGGAAGTGGGTGTGCAGAAGAGCTAATTTCTGAGCCCGTTCCTGTCGATACAGCTGATGGTCTACATCAGATTAGAGGGGCTATCATTATTTAGTAAATTCAGTTCTCACAGATTTTAAGAGGAACAGACCAAAAGTGTGAGCCAAAAATTCCAGGCATTCTGTAAAACTTGGGAGTTGAGAACTATGGTTAACTCCTTGAATCACAAGTGGTGCTGGTATGGGTGGAGAATTAAGGTTCTTGCTCCTTGTACCTAAGGTACAAGGTTTGAGTCTCAGTAACTGTAATCAGCAGTTATACCTAGCTGGGGCATATTCACACACACACACACACACACACACACACACACACACACACACACACACACACACACACACACACACACACACACACACTGCCATTAAGACAGACACACACACTGCCTGCTGTTAAGACATACACACACACACACACACACACACACACACACACACACACACAATGCATGCTGTTAAGGCATACACACACAATGCGTGTCATTAAGACACACATGCACACACACACCCTGCCATTAAGACACACACACACACACACACACACACACACACACACACACACACACACACACACACACACACACACACACACACACACACACACACAAATGCCTGCCATTAAGACACACACACAGTGCCTGCCATTAAGACATACACACAATGCCTGCCATTAAGACAGACACACAATGCCTGTCATTAAGACACAAACACACACACACACACACACACACACACACACAAAATGCCTGCCATTAAGTTAGCTGCTGTTTCTCAAAAGTAATATCTACACACAAAAAGCAATGCCTGCAGCACACAAATCAGCCATTAAGAAAGTTTCTCCTGCTGTTTCAAATGTAATACAGTACACTGATGCCTGCAGCCATTAAGTAAAAGTAACACACCTGCAGACTCTGTGAAGCTGCCGTTTCTCTCTTGCATGTACATATTTTTGCACATATAAGTTTATTTTGCTTGGAGGAGTAGGCAGGGAAAGCTGTGCACTGCCTAAACACAGTCCGGTCTGCAGAAATTGATGTCATTGCGCATGCCCTGCACATGATGACATCAGGAGTAAAAACAACTAAACAAAAAAAATTAAAAATTCAGGAAATTCAGAAATTAAAGGGGTCACTCAGGAATTTATGGCACACCATTATTTTGCCCTTAAAACTGGTATTTACCAAGGAATTTGGTATGGTTGAGAGGTATTGTCGTGGCAACGAATGGAGCCATCAGAAGTAGATGAAAACTGAAAGAGAATGGAAAACAATGGAACAGATTAACTGCTTAAAGTACCTGGGATGGTGGTTGGGGAGAAGGGAAATCTGAATGAGTATGTAAAAAGTTAGAATCAGAAGTGCTGCAGGAAATTGACACAAAATGTCAGGGAGGGAAGGGTCTGTGACAGACAAACACCAAAGAAGCTGAAAAGTAAATTATGTAAAATAATGGTGCACCAGTGTTGCTGTAGGGCACAGAAACATGGGCATTGATAGCAGAGCAGGTAATGAATCTTGAGGAGATGGACATGAAGTGCCTCAGATCAGTAATAGGAAACACACTGTGAGACAGACAAAAAATTAAGATGCAAGAACTGAAACCAAAGTAGCTCCTATTGCACTAAAAGTCAAGGAAAACAGACTCCAGCAATTCAATGTGCAGAAAAGCAGAAGACAATTTGATAAATAATATATGGGAGAGAAAGGAAGAAGGAAAGAGGAGACAAGAATGTCCATCCAAGAACTAGCTGGAATGCATGAGAGAGGACCTGTAACACTCAGGCATGATTGTGAAAATTAGTAGGAGAGTGGCACTGAAATGAGAAAATTAATAACAGCTGGCACAGCACCCCAACCATATGTAAAATAGGGAAAAGGGGGTGACAATGATTCTCTCCTTTGGGCTCATGAGCTCCATCACCACACTTCCAAATATACAAGACAAATGTGTGTGCTGCATATTAGCATGACAAAATCTCCATTTAGGAAGCATCACAAAGACTGCCATAAACATGGATACATATATATTACATGAATATGTCAACCATTTATGCTGAAAGTAGGAAACAGCTGACTGTAACCAAGAACATTGAATTAGACCAGCTATAAAAATGTCTTGTGCAGTATCCCAGTGTATTAGAAGTAGAAATGGAAATGATCCCATAGGCACTAATCAGTCAACCATGAAGGGAAGTACCTTTTGTTTACAAATGAGAACTGTATCTCTTTTTTAACAGCAGCAGCAGCAGCAAGGAGCCTGCAGTATATTATGGGCACGGTTAACTGATGCACCTCATTGCCTTTTTGTGCATCCAAAATAGTACTGTGCACCTCAATATGTTGATCGTCTTAATAATTATAAGGTGTAAAGGTGAAACATCAACATCACTATAATGTAAGTTATTCTGTTATGCTGCGGCTAAAAATATTATCCAAAATGCATGGCTTGTTAAGTTAGCAAAATAAGCAGAAAAAAGCATAGCACTCAAAGAAACCAGGCAATGCTGGAGTGACAATCAAAACAGGATTCAAGTGAAATGCAGAGGGCATGTGCCAAGGTATGTCTCTCTTGTAAAATATCCAACTGTGCACCCACTTAGATGTTTCATATTCAGTCCTTAATGGGCTCAGCATTAAAAAACAGCAGTAGGGCGGACTATTGAGGTATATGTGCATGCAAAGGAATGTGTCACACAGTGACATAATTGTTTGTTCTGCCACAGAGCCTCTCTGCTGGCAGCAGACCAACCCATTGACGTCATTTCACAGTGGAGAGAATATATTATTCTTCCTGGCTTTCAGATGACTATTTCAGTATCAAACTATGAGCATTAGGGTAAAAACTACATGCTAAAAGACATTTTCTTGTTGTTTATTTTATTTCTGTATGAACTGAGGCCACACATAGGTATCCTTTTTCAGAAGACAATAGTGAAGTTGCACAAAATGCCTAAATCTGTGCACACATATACCTTCAGCTGCATTAACAAACAAGATTCAGACTGTTTGTAAAGGACACATTGGAAAAAAAACAGTTAAACAATAGGGTATCAAAAGCCACATAGCAAGGCTAACTGCACAAACAGACTGATTTGGATTTCTGCTTCTGCAAAGATTTTAGACAAAGAAACAGAGCACTTTAAGCAATACAGAGTCATAAAACACGAGTTAATTTGATGACGTCTGTCATAGCAACATTTTCTTAGAAATTCTGCAAGGAGCATTCTTCCTGTAGTTTGCTATGCACAAAAAGACAATGAGTACATCAATTAACCATGCCCATAATTTTGCATTACACTGACATTTTGACAATGCATCAGGAGAATCAGTAATGGTTGTAGAATGTAGAATGCATTTAGAATGTACTATACATCTGAGAAATTTCTACTTTGGGACAATTTAATGTGCTTTAATATAACACAAAACTCTTTCTAATAGTGTATTATGCTAATTTCTGACTTGCTACGAGGTTACATGAATTCTTTTGGCATTAACATTCCCTCACAGAATGTTGGCTGATAACACAACTATTCACTATCATGTCTGTCTTTTATGTGATGCTAACTGCATAGCTGTGAGGTTTTATTAGACTGTGTCTTATCAAAATTAATATTTTGCTCCTGTCCTACCACAGTATCACAGAACAGAGCTCTGCTTGCAAACTATAACTATTGCTTTACAGTAATGCTGTGTCCTAATTAGTCACATGTATAACCTATGTTTTGCTGAGAAATATGGACTAGAATAAGATTTTTCCCTAGGTTACAATAAATAAATAAATAAGCAACATCCTTACCTTATAACTGCTACAGATTTTTCAGACTTAGAATGAAGATGACAGTTTAATACTCAACCCCATGAGATAATATAACAGAGAAGAACCAACAAAAAAAAAAAACAAAATAAAGACAATAAAACTGAAGTTTCAACCTGGGGTCATCTTCATCAATAGTCTCTAAAGCTAACATCATTTGCTTTCTATTTCAAATTATGGCTGGAGAAGACTTCAGGTAGAAAACTGCACTGCAGGTTTGATAGCTGAACATTGGTACCTCTTTCAGATCCAAACGCTTAATTCGATACTATTTATTCAGTAAACCTGATCGGTTATTCTGTGCACTACAAGTGCTCATGTGTTATTAGCTTGAGACACAATTATTTTGCATCACTTTTGTTTTCTTTTTACAATGTAAATTGAAATGTAATACTATTTATCTTGCAATGCAAGAGCATGCTGAGTAAAATGATACAAATATAATTTGCTGATGTGTGCTATACAGACTTAGCAATGATGACGAATATGGATTTTATTTACAGCATTTGTTCACAGGGATAGTCAAACTGGGGTTGTGCTGATAAAGGTTGTTGCACTGCACTATGGTCAGATGAACATGACTTGAATGTCATCAAAAAGATAAAGTTATGTTATCTATGGACAGCAGTATACCTACACAGTAGGGCATACATATAGACAAGATGATGGAATGAAGAGGCATTAGATGTGATGTGCACCCAAAAAGAGCCTTTACATAGCTCCACTGATGAAGTCATGGCATACAAATGCTAGCACTGATAACACCCCTTAAAGAAGTAGCTGAATTGTTAGCACTGTCTGTAGTACATGTGTCTACATATCCTAAATCCTCTTACATCAAAAGAAAGATGTAATAAATGTGAATGCATACCAGTTAAGTATCGTGACTGTGTGTGTGCGTGTGTGTGTGTGTGTGTGTGTGTGTGTGTGTGTGTATATATATATATATATATATATATATATATATATATATATATATAGATATATATATATATATATATAGATATATATATATATATATATATATATATATATATATATATATATATATATATATATACACACACAAACACACAATATATATATATATATATATATATATATATATATTTATATACAGTTATACTGTGAGTATACTATATGTGCCATGTGACATACAATAATACAACAAAAATGAACTCCTTTAAATAATCCTTTCATAGTCTCCAGAATCTCTTAACATTACGAACAGTCTCTGTATCATATTGCCATCCTCTATATTCTGTATCTCAAATATTAATTCACAGAATATTAATTAGGAATTAGGACATGATTTGGAGCAATGCCTAAACAGCAAAGTTAGCATCAAGATCCTTTTAAACCACTTTCTGACTCTGAAAGCCTTGATCCTGAATTTCAGAACATTGGTACTTCTTACAAATACAAACTACAGTTTTGATAACTGAGCACTGATACTTCTTACAGATATAAACTACAGTTTTGAGAGCTGAGCATTGGTACTTCTTACAGATAGAAACTACAGTTTTGGCAGCTGAGCATTGGTACTTCTTACAGATATAAACTACAGTTTTGATAGCTGAGCATTGGTACTTCTTACAGATATAAACTATGGTTTTGATAGCTGAGAATTGGTACTTCTTACAGATATAAAGTAGAGTTTTGATAGGTGAGCATTGGTACTTCTTACAGATACAAACTACAGTTTTGATAGCTGAGCATTGGTACTTCTTACAAATACAAACTACAGTTTTGATAGCTGAGCATTGGTATTTCTTACAGATATAAAGTACAGTTTTGATAGTTGAGCATTGGTACTTCTTACAGATACAAACTACAGTTTTGATAGCTGAACATTGGTACTTCTTACAAATTCAAACTACAGTTTTGATAGCTGAGCATTGGTACTTCTTACAAATACAAACTACAGTTTTGATAGCTGAGCATTGGTACTTCTTACAGATATAAACTACAGTTTTGATAGCTGAGCATTGGTACTTCTTACAGATATAAACTACAGTTTTGATAGCTGAGCATTGGTACTTCTTACAGATATAAACTACAGTTTTGATAGCTGAGCATTGGTACTTATTACAGATCAGATTGCTTAATTCATTAGTGTTTATTCTGTAAATCAGCATGTCTGGACCTGTATTAAAGTATGATCTCACTTTTTCAGGTCTGCTACAAGTAGTCCTGAGATAGCTTGAGAAACAATTTAATTCTGTTGCTTGCTCTAAACACTAGTACATACCCAGTGCAAATCCTAACATCTTTAACTCTGCCATGTCCAGCTCTGACTCTTGCCTTTTTGTCAATGCCACAGTCTCCAACCCATATAACCTAGCTGGCACTACTCTCTTGTAGACCTTCCCTTTCACTCTTACTGGTACCAGTCTGTCACAAATTATGCCTGACACTCTTCTCCACCCATTCCATCCTGCCTGTACTCTCTTCTTTACCTCTCTTCCATGCTCACCATTACTCTGAACTGTTGACCCCAAGTACTTAAACTCATCCACCTTCACCAACTCTACTTCCTGCATCCTCACCATTCCTCTATCCTCCATCTCATTCACACACATATATTCTGTCTTAGTCCTGCTGACCTGCATTCCTCTCCTCTCTAGAGCATATCTCCACCTCTTTAGGGTCACCTCAACCTGGTCTCTACTCTCACTACAGATCACAATGTTGTCTGCAAACATCATAGTCCACGGGACCTCCTGTCTGATCTCATTTGTGAACCTGTCCATCACCACTGTAAATAAGAAAGGGCTCAGGGCTGATCCTTGATGTAATCCCACCTCCACCTTAAACGGAACTGTCACTCCCACTACAGACTTAACCATTGTCACACTACCCTTGTACATATCCTGTACCACTCTTGCATACTTCTCTGCCACTCTTGAATTCCTCATACAATACCACAACTCCTCTCAAGACACCCTGTCATATGCTTTCTCAAAGTCCACAATGACGCAGTGCAACTCTTTCTGACCTTCTCTATATTTCTTCATCAACACCCTCAAAGCAAACATCACATCTGTAGTGCTCTTTTCCAGCATGAAACCATACTGCTGATCTCTAATCATCACCTCCCTTCTTAACCTAGCTTCCACTACTCTTTCCCAGAACTTCAAGCTGTGACTGATCAATTGTATCCCTCTGTAGTTACTACAGATCTACAGATCACCCTTATTCTTAAAGATAGGTAACAAAACACTTTTTCTCCACTCCTCAGACATCATCTGACTTTCCAAGATTTCATTAAACAATCTGGTTAATAACTCCACTGCCATTTCTCCTAAGCACCTCCATGCTTCCACTGGTATGTCATCTGGGCCAACAGCCTTTCCATTCTTCATTCTCCTCATAGCTGTCCTTACTTCCTCCTTGCTAATCGGTTTCACTTCCTGATTCACTATCCCCACATCATCCAACCTCCTCTCTCTCTCATTCTCTTCATTCGTTAGCCCCTCAAAGTACTCTTTCCATCTGCTCAATACACTCTCCTCACTTGTGAGTGTGTTTCCCTTACTATCTTTTATTACCCTTACCTGCTGCACATCTTTCCCAGCTTGGTCCCTCTGTCTAGCCAATCAGTACAGGTCCTTTTCTCCCTCTTTAGTGTCCAACCTTTCATACAACTCTCCACATGCCTTACCCTTAGCCCTCGCCAACTCTATCTTTGCCATGCGCCTCATCTCCTTATACTCCTGTCTACTTTCTTCAACTCTTTGGCACTCCCTCTTCTTCTTCACTAGCCTCTTCCTCTGTATACTCTCCTGTACTTCCTCATTCCACCACCAGGTCTCCTTGACCTCCTTCCTCTGTCCAGATGTCATACCAAGCACCTTTCTAGCTGTCTCCCTTACCAGCTCTGCTGTAGTTACCCAGCTATTCTGTAACTCTTCACTGCCCCCCAGTGCCTGAACTCCACCTCACAATCACCCTTTTTCAACTTCTACCGTTTGATCCTTGGCACTGCTCTCACACTCCTCCTCCTCTTCTTGATCACCCACGTCATCCTACAGACCACTATAAAATACTGCCTAACTACACTTTCCCCTGTCACCACTTTACAGTCTCCAATCTCTTTCAGACTGGCCCTTCTGCATAGGAAATAATCCACCTGTGTGCATCTTCCTCCACTCTTGTATGTCACCCTAAGTTCCTCCCTCTTCTTAAAATATGTATCCACCACAGCCATGTCCATCTTTTTCACAAAATCCACTATCATCTGACCTTCTCCATTCATCTCCTTAACACCATACCTACCTATCACTTCCTCATCCCCTCTGTTCCCTTCACCAACATGCCCATTGAAATCCGCTCCAATCACCAGTCTCTCACCCTTGGGTACACTCACCACCACTTCATCCAGCTCACTCCAACATTTTTCTTTCTCATCCATCACACACCCAACTTGCGGACCGTATGCACTAACAACATTCATCATTACACCATCAATTTCCAGCTTTATAAACATCACTCTATCTGACACTCTTTTCACCTCCAAAATACTCGGCATACTGTTCCTTCTGGACAAACCCTACCCAATTTCTCCTGCCATCCACACCATGATAGAACAATTTTAAACCACCTCCTGTATACCTGGCCTTACTCCCCTTCCATCTGGTCTCTTACACACACAATATATCAACCTTCCTTCTCTCCATCACATCAGCTACCACTCTCTCCCTATACCAGTCATACTGCCAACATTCAAAGTTCCTAACCTCACTACTACACTCCTAACCTTCCTCCTCTCTTCCTGCCTTCAGCCATGCCTTCCCCCTCTTCCTCCCTTCAGCCAACAGTAGCACAATTTCTGCCAGCACCCTGTTGGCTAACAGTACTGGTGGCTGTCATTGTTAACCTGGGCCTCGACTGATCCGATATGGAAATCTGTATCATTGTCTGCATATGTCATTTGGCAGAGGTTTTGCACCAGGTGCTCTTCCTGACACCTCCCCATTTATCCGGGCTTGGGACAGGCACAAAGAAATGCACTGGCTTGTAGTGTGATCCTGCTGAATTACCCAGGCCCCCCTCCACTTGACCTTAGTAATCTGCATATTCCTCCCAAAGCTCTAACTTAAATCTAAAACTCCCAAAGGTCTATAACTTTAACTCTAAAACTCTCCTCCTGATTGCTGCTATTATAAACCTAAAACTCCACTCCCCCCTCACTAAAACATCAAATTCTCAATTGATACTTAACCCTAATCTCTCCCATCCCCTAAACTTAAATTCCGTGATCACTGCCTAAATCTAAAACTTCCTTCCTACTCCCTAAACCTAAAATCACTGATCATTCCCTAGCTCTAAAACTCCCCTCCCACCTTAACCTAAATTTTCTAACCACTCCCTAAACGTACAACTCAACTCCCTTCTCCTTAAACTTAAATAGTCTATTTTCTGCCTATGCCCAAACCTTCCACCTGTTCCCTAAACCTAAAGCTCCCTTCCCACTCCTTAAACAAAAATTCCCTCCTGATCACTAGCTAAAATCCTCATCTATCCTCCAACTCCCTACTGACAGCTGCTGCACTTACCTGATTCAAACTTAAATAATATGTTTGGACAAGGTGTGACATTCTGTCTCTGCATTCAGCTGCCTCAGCATGTCAGAACTGATTATTCCAGTCTGAGTATGAGTGGTAACCCTTACAAGCTGCAAACGTGTGTTTGGCTGTGAGCACTATTATTGCACTAGTGTACTGAAGCAGTCACTGGAGCAGGTACATCACATTTATAAAAATTCCAAAAATTCTACTTATCCTCAAATCTTTTTTTTTTTTTTTGCAGCTTGGTAAGAATTTTTTTTTTAATATTTATCTGGAAGTTGATGTAGAGAATTAAGACTTTCATCTGTAAAAAGAGCTAATTCCTTTGGTCCAGATTTGATTACCTCCACCCCCATTTCCCTTTTGTATGACCTTGAGGAAGTCACTTAGACAGTGTTTTTGGGACAATTGGGAAACTGAGCTAAACTCTCAATGGGCTCTAGACTACATCTCTAGTATGGACATATCAGTAACATTTCTGTCTCAGCTTTCTTTCAGTAATTCCTCTTATTTTAAGGAACTAATAAAGAATATGAAGTAGAGAGATTAGTGTCAAGATATTTTCCAGTTAACATCTGTGCTGGTGAAAGTCCCATGGATTGGAAAGGCATATGATATCAATAGTTCCATGGTTCACAGATGTGTCAAGGGAATCTGTGAATCATCCTGCTATGCTCAGAAATGTAGCAAGAGTAGGGCAAAGGGGGCAGCTGCCATTAATGTAAGGTGTTGGGGGAGAAATCGAGAAGTCAAGTTCCTGCATTCTTATTTCTGTATCAGCATTTCTGAATGCCAGGGTAGAAATTGAAAATGCTCTTTGTGTGCAGTAAAGCTTAGCTGTAGCATCCTGTTTGCTGTAGATTTTTTTCTTCAATTGAAGAGCCGAGGGAGCAGGGGGGTCTATCATGTCATGCCAGACTAAGGAAAACAGACTTTTTTTTTTCCAGGGGTCAGGGCTATGAAGGTGAAGAATGGGTCCTGGTGACAGACTTAGGAGACTAAACTTTTATTTATTTATTTTTTTTTGCTGTTCACTTGAAGAGCTGAAGGGCGGAGACATTGGATTGAGGACTGGCACCGTGCACTAGATGAGCCAGGTGCTGCTCTGATGATACCTATAGTGAAATGAGCAAAGAGCAAGAAAGTGACTCTGATCTTCTAACTCTGCAGCCTTACAACGGAGTACCCAGTACTTTTTTGCATATCTAAACTGGTGTAAAAGTTTTCTATGTACATAATGTACTTGTTAATCTTTCAAGATTATTCATGATATTCTGTGTGGAGCTGGGATCAGCATCACTGACTCACAGATTATCCAAACTTTAAGGTATTTTTCCACTCTGTGGGTGTCTTTATATGGACACTCTGTTATGGCTTTTATTAGATTTGAAAAAGGGAAGATAGGACAGGTGAAAACAGGAAAGAGAGTAGACAAGGGTAGACACAAGGAACACATTAAGAGAAGTGTACAGCAGGATATGGGGGCTGAAGCTATGTTCTTTGTTGGGGATAGACACCACCATATTTCCATTTTTTTAATGAAGGAAGTTGGGTAAGGAAGAAGGTTAGAGTTTGTCAAGAGAGGGATGTGGAAGAGTTAAGGTCTTTTTAATGACACAACATAAAATGCAGACAGGAATACTGTGGAGAGCTGACAGTGGGTGTGGTAGATAAGGCATACAGATGGTAGGCAGACAGACAGACACAAAAGGAATGAAGAGGAGGTCTGAAGGAAAGTAATCACCCCATCCAGAGGGCTTCAAACATGCCTCTACCCTGATGAACTTTGGAGAGGTGACTCTGATGGTGTGTGTGTGTGTGGGGGGGGGTCAAGCCATCTGTTCAGGGTTAGTGATTCTTCTTCACACTGAAAAAGAGAATGATATTTCATAATCACTGAGGACTGCAGTCTGTCAGTGTCAGTCACAGAGTTTCATAGTTGTGCTGTTTGGTGTCACTGATGCATCAAGTGGCATCTTGCTTTTGATTAAGCAGGTTATGAACTTTCTTCCCACACCAGTTTAATTTATTGCTGACACTACTGTGCAGCATAAGGGGGATGTGGTGCTGATCTTCTGAGTGTGTTCTCTATTAAATGACCTGCCTAACTATGACCCTGAAGTCAGTTTGCCAGCCATTCTCTACTGCATATCACCAGCATACCAATTTTATTTTATTTTTAATGTAACATAGGCAAGTTAGTCTTCAAGGGCAGCAGACAATGAAATTGTAAATGAAGCACTGAAATACAAAGTTGTTTGCCACAGCAACCTCTTCATGAGTTACAGACCACTTTAATGTGGAATTATTCAGATGACTTTACTTCTTTAGAGCTTGTGCATATTGATTGATATTACTGGAGTATAATATGAAGTTTCAGTGAATGTGAATTTCAAGGGCAGAGAAGTTTACTATTTCTGATGCTAAATTTGCTTTCATTGTAAGACTGTATTATTTTGTTTATCAAATACCTAGCAGTGTTTGTGCTATAAAATTTGAAACACAAGTTTTACATTAAATCCAAATATCTGTAATATCCATAATCATTGTAGAAGTAAAGAAGGAGTAGTATGCATACCCACAGGTTTGAACAGTCTTTAATGTCAACTGGGGAAAGAGAGAGGCAAGTAATAGATACATGATTGAGCTCACTGATTATGTGTCCAAGGCAGGTATGTCCCTAGCCTTTAAGCAGCATTCTGCCATCACCCAGAATGATGCCTCACCCAGAATGATGCCTCAATACAAACAGAAAATGATTGGCTTTAATAATTGGCTTAGATTCTGATGTCATTCCAGGGGGATCCAGTACCTGACAGCCTGGGAAGATATCATCAACAGACCACGATGCTTTGCCAGAGATGGCCTGCATGTGTCTCACCTGAGCTTCAGGCTTCTGGCAAAGGCTCTTGCCTCCCCTTTAGTGCCTTTTTTAGGAAAAGTGATGAGGTTAAAAATACCAACATAAAAATTTCAACAAAACACAAATTAAAGGGTATGCAGCTAAACACCAGGAGTCCACACATGAAACTGCACTCATTGCAAGCATTCCTAACCCTGGAAAATGCTAACATCTGTGCAGTCACAGAAACCTGATTCAAAGCTGCGGAGAGCACCTTGGCCTTACCTGGTTACTCATCATATCATACATTCAAACGCAAAAGTGTGGGCATTAAAGCCAAAGAAGGTGGAGTTGCAATATACATTAAAGACATACACACCTCCAGGCTGGTCAAACAGTATGATGCACAGGAGACACTCCAGGTGCAGCTGACCATTGACAAGACCCCTATTCAAATCATAGCTAGCTACCGGCCCCCAAATCTGACTCAAGATGCCCAATCTGCCTATTTGGACCTGTTTGAATCTATCAAGATTCAACCCTTTACCCTGATCCTGGGTGTCTTTAACTTCCCAAACATAGATTGGAAGAACTACTTATGCCAGAACACAAATGCCCAAAGATTCCTTGATTTTGTCAATGCAAATGCCTTGGAACAGCTAGTCAATACCCCCACAAGAGGTGATAATATATTGGACTTGTATTAACCAACATGAGAAACCAATGCAGCATCCCTATACTATCATCCTTCCTGGTAAGATCCAACTACAAAGCTGTCACTTTCAAAGTCACCATCCCCCCCCCACCCCCCCAGCTAGGATCAGACAAAAAAAAACTTCTCCAAAGCTGATTACAGCCTTCTGAAGGATGGTATAAACAGCTTCACAACCCCCTCCCCTTCTATAGGAACTTGCACCAATATCTAAAACTACACCGAAGCACGCACTACATGAGCATTTATATAGATGCATGGAATCAAGAATACCCAACAGGACTATGTCATCCTCCGCAAGGAAGAGTAAACCTGTCTGGTGAACATCTGCAATAAATAAACTCTATAACAAAAGGAAAAAAATTGCTGTCCAAGACCAAGAAGGAGCAGGATCCCAATTGGAAGCAATGTCTCCTTAGCTTGAACAAGCAAATAAGAGCACTAGTGAAATCATCCAAAGCAAACTTTGAGTCCAAATTGGCCACATCTACTAGAGACAGTCATAAGGCCTTCTTTACATATCTCTGGAATCTCAAAGGAATCACCCACATCTGTTCAGAACTGGTGGCCAATGGCAACACATATACAAATGCTGTAGATATAGCAAACTTGTTGGCTGACAGATTTATTGAAACCTTTACCCCTCTATCTCCCCATCAGTAAATCAGGACATCCCCACTACCCGCTCCTTCCCCTTATATCTGGGGAACAGGTCATCACTGCTCTCTCAAAGGCAAAAATTACAGCCTCCATGGGACCTGATAACATCCCAGGCTGCATCCTGCATGAATTCAGGCAGGAACTTGCAGCACCATTAGGCACCCTGTTCAATCAAAGCCTGAGTACTGGCTTTATCCCAGCTGAATGGAGGACAGCCACTGTCATCCCTTTACATAAAGGTGGTGTATCCACCAATCTGGGAAATTATAGACTCATCAGCCTAACTAGCCTGATCTGCAAGGCCATGGAACGGATTATCATGGACCTCATTAACAAGGACATTGGCAACCTCCAAACACTTGATTCCGCACAGTTTGGCTTCATCAAGGGAAGGTCATTTCTGCTAAATTTGGTTGATTTCTTTGAGACAGTCTCCAAAGCCATGGATGAGGGGAAGATGTGCACACAGGCTGCATTGACCTGGCCAAAGCATTTGAAACTATTTCCCACTCAAGCATAATAGATAAACTCTCTCAACTAGGCATCAACCCATATGCTACCAGATGGGTAGCAAACTGTCTCATTAATAGAACCCACATAGTCAAAATAGGGGAAGCCTCCTCAAGCAGTAAACCCATAACAAGCAGTGTACCCCAGGGTTTGGTCTTGGAGCCTCTCTTATTTGGGATATCCTTTTCTGAGCTGTAGGCCAAAACAAATGGGCTATGGCTATGCAAGCTTGCAGATGACTGCAAGCTGGGTGTGGTCATCAATTCCACCAGTGATGTGGACATCCCAAGAGGGTCTCACTCAGACAAATGAGTGGTGCCAGAAACATGGCCAAAAGCTGAATACTAAAAAATGCATCATCATCCCATTTGGGGAGAGTCATGTCCCCACAAATAATTATATTAATAACAACGTCCTAAGCATGCAATCAGCTGTGAGGGATTTGGGCACCTAGGTTGACAGCATCCTGACATTTGACCACCATGTTGCTTCTGTTGTACAGAACGCCTTCTACATGGCCCACCTCTTAAGTAAGGGTATCTCATCCAAGGATAAGGAGGTCATAACATCCCTGTATCCTTCCCTTATAAGACCCATTATTGAGTACAATGCCCCTTTTGGCATGTACCTTGCAAAGCACACGCAGCAGGTGGAGAAACCACAGAGGTTCCTCACCAGGAGAATCCAGGGCCTCAAACATCTACCATACACAGATAAGCTAAAAGCCCTATCCCTCTACTCAGTTTCATACACACTCCTCAGAGGTGACCTCTGTCTGGCATACAATGTGATCACGGACCCCACCTTGATGGGACTGCTGCATATCCGCAAGTCAAGCTCCACTCAAGTAACCTGCATGCGTGGCCTCAACCTGGCCTGTAACATCAACAGGACTTGTTGGCAGGACAGATTTGTGTCCTAGAGACTCCACCATCTATGGAATAGACTCCCTGTCCACATCAAGCAGAGTACCTCTTTACCCCTTTTTAAGTGCAACCTGGATAACTGGATGGAAAACAGAAATTATACCCTTGGGATTCCACCTGTGTCCCTGCTGGACAGGGGCATTGGGTGCTGATTTGTCTAAACATTGGCTAAATTCTAGGCTAGGCTTATAAGGGCCTCAGGACCAATAGCCTAGTAACCTCCTATAATCTTATGATAATGGGACACTTGAATAGCTGTTCAGTGGGAACATGGGGAAGGCCCTAATAAATTACACTGCCTAGGGCCCCATTTGACCATGGTCCAGCTCTGATCTCAAATACAGCCTCTACCAGGTCCTAAAGTTTATTACCTAGCTTACCAGGCTACCATATTCCTGGTGGCCCAAAAGGGTGGAGCCATTGCCCCACACTGTTAAGTAGTCCACAAGTAGGCAAGGGGGAAGACGGTGCTCTTTCCCTTACCTGGAAGACTTGCAGTGAAGCTGTCCTAGACATTGGTGGACCTGGAGAAAACATAGAATGATGGATACAGCAAAAGGACTCAGAAGTGTTAAGTACCAAATGTCTTTATTTCAATGACACAAAAATGAAAGTAAGAGCATTTAAATGCCAACTATGACTCTACCATTAACCAGTTATATATATGCGACTAATAGTAATGCAATGAATAACTGCTGACAAGTAGTCGTTGGGATTCAGCGGCACTTTCTTTGCTATTACTTCATTTACTGTGATATGACTGAATAATGGCATTCATTTCTTCAGTGAAATGCCATAGGTAATCTTGCAATTAAATGGTTTAACAGTAAATACTAAGTACTGATTTGGGATCAGGTATGCTTTCACTTTCAAACTAATTATTACTGATGTACTATGCTTTCTTGTACTTTACTGATTCAGTATAATAATGTCACATAAATATAATTGACTATATTACTGATCATTTAGAAATGCTGTAACTGACAGGCTGATAAACTGATTTTTTTTTTACTTAGTTAAGAAATTACATTTTATTTTATGTGATACACATATACATTTTTCCTTTTCTAGATGCTTCTAAGCTTACAAGTACATAAGACCAGCACGTTAACTCTTCTGTGATACTGATCCCTGTTACAGGCAACCTGCTTGTGAGCTGCAGAGATAGAAGAAAAGTAAGTGAAAAGGAGAGTGGCTTAATGATCCTGAATGTGTGTGTGTGTGTGTGTGTGTGTGTGTGTGTGTGTGTGTGTGTGTGTGTGTGTGTGTGTGTGTGTGTGTGTGTGTGTATGCCTTTTGTGCCTTAAAGGAGTATCTTAGCTAGGGCGGGTCAAGAGTGGCAACAGCTCTGAATGCAAAGTG
Source organism: Protopterus annectens (assembly GCF_019279795.1). Lineage (NCBI taxonomy): Eukaryota > Metazoa > Chordata > Ceratodontiformes > Protopteridae > Protopterus > Protopterus annectens. The sequence continues at coordinate 509,754,535 of NC_056726.1, read as the reverse complement.
TTGGGGGGGGGGCATGATCAGTCAATCCCGATTGCTCTTTAATGTAATACTGGCTTTTAAAAGCTGGTATTGCATTAGCAGTCAGACCTGAGCACTGCGGCTGTCCATGTGTGGTCTTAATTGTAACAACTGCTTGCTATATTGTAGCAAACAGTATACTACAGATTAAAAGTATAAAAAAAATGTCAACTAAAACCTGAGTGCTGTAGCACTCTGTGTAAGCAGGTATAAACTGTAGCAACTGTTTTTAAAAAGAAATGTGTTTTTTTTAATAAAAGATTAGTGCTGAAGTACTCAGTGCAGGTAAGTATAAATTATAATAACCATTTGCTACATTTTAAAAAAGAATACCTTTTTTTAATAAAATGTGTTAAAGGAGGGTTGGGACTGGACAGAGGGGCATGTCCTTATACTAGTAAAAGGAACATCCTTAAGGAGCATCCTTGTTTCTGCTTTAAAGGGCTACTATATTTCATATTGCTTATAAGTTTGCGACTATGGCTTAAAATATGCAGACACCTTAACTCGCCATGCCTTTTATCCTTATTGTATTAGATAATATATTATTTATTTGGAAATACTTTACTTCCAAATGTATGCAAAGTGGACCATAAGGACATACTTATTGTAAAATTAAGAATGCCTTTGCTACATAGAGGGAATGCTGTACAACTTTAAATAAATTGTTAGAGGCAGTGCTGAGCATTCTTAAATTGAGACAGTTAGTAGTTACCTTTTCTATGAGGAGGTGGGACTAAACTTTTGATCTACCTATCAGTGAACAGTTTGCAGCCATGGCACTCTCAGTAGAAAATCAGTTTCAGGAAGGTCAGTGTCTTACAGACATTGGTATGGCTGCAAACAACTAAAGTGTTCAGTGTATGCTATAAGGAGCTATTGGAGCTAATGTTCACCTTTTAATAAATGCATTTATTGTTGCCACTACGCTATCAAACTGCAATGATATCTTCAATATTATTTATTTTTGTCATCTTTGCCTAAAACTTTACAGTTTGCATTATTACAAAGCTAATTAACATTATGCAGTTAATTATCTATACAATTCCCCCCCCCCACCCCCATGCTAGATGAGGTGCCTCTATATGTGGCCATTTCTGTACACGAGAAAACTTTTGGAAATCTCCAACTATAGTATCAATAGCAGTCAACAATGTAAAGCAAAAATAAATGTCTTCATATAGTTTCAAACAGACTGAGTTATGAAACCACAACTAATGCTATTGATAGAGCAGTTAGTCTTGTATTCATCTATGAAAAACCCATATACCTCTTTCCCAGGGTTTGTGCAGTCTTGGGCAAACCTCTCTAGCTGTCCAGATTTTTGTACAACATCCACATTTTTTGTCTCATATTTTAGGTCTGCTCCACATAAAATATGTTGCTTTCTGGCAAATCACTAAGATTTGCAATCACTAAATAATGACAGACATTAGAGTGTCAGACTTCATACACTATGGAAAAGGCATGCTAACGCAAACCTGTTATTCTATGACCTGTCTAACTTAATAAGAGCAATACTGAAAACTTGTCCCTATTTGTGGGCCACTGTCCCTCATTATGTTTGGCTTTGTCCACAATTCATGTGCTACGAGTTTGAGAGGTATGATCGTAGATTTAGTATATATAATATAGCTGGGGATTGTGCAGGGGACCTTGCCACCCCCCCTCACAAAAAACAGTAGTATTGTTTGCATCGTCCAAGGATGTGCCTCAGAGCATTCATGTTTAGGTGTCAATCTTTTCTTTTTTAGCCATTTGCAGTCTACACTTTTAATGTTGACATACTGAAGTTTAGAATAACTTCAGTATATACATATAATAATGTAAAAAAATATATATTTACACTGGCCAAATGCTTAGTTCCTGTCTTGCAACAGTTCAAGGCACCAAGATTTTGCCAGATGGTTTTCTCAATGTCGTGAGTCTGCTGAGTAACCAATATATAATGCAACAAATAACTCACATGGTCAGTTTTTCACCTATTAAGAACTGAAATAATTAAAGTCACAAATCAAACCTCACATACATAATATGCTGCCATCTAGTGGCACTCTAGTAGTAATGCACCCACTGAACAGATGCGTCATTTATGAAAGGCTACCATAACTGTCTTCACTGAAAAAAAAGTAATTGTGTAAATGCATCCAAATATACAGAGAGCATCTGTAATAAATTAACACCAGCATGTTTGAATCCGTTTTTCCAGAACTATGTCTAAATATATTTAAAATTATCATTCAGACCTGGCTTTATTAATGCATCAAGAGAAACCTTTCTTTTTTTTAAGCAACAAATATTTATATGTTTTTGTGGAGGATCCTATGATCTTATCCACTCAAAACATAAATAAATAAAACTGTCCTATGTGGTATATCAGTAAGTGTTCGTATGGGCGACATGCACAACCCCATCAAATATCACTTAAAAGAACCACTATTCAAAATTCTTAATGCAATGATGTTTGCCCATGTTAAAACAGCCACATTGACATACTACTAAATAAGCCACCAATGGTGTAACACATGATCAAATATATAATTTCAAATACCCTAGTTGTATTTACTGAAGTGAAATATTTAATTTTAACCACATGAGTACAATAAACTCTAGCACCACATGGTGAACATACCCATGAGCCAGAATCAATATATCCTCAGAAATAATTTCTTAGAGTTCACCTGCTTTGGTACCCCAAATTACATTCAGTCCTCACCCAAATTTCAAAAACTATGTCTCCAACTATGAAATGCCAATGTTCATTAATGACACTATTGTCATAAAATGTATTGGTCCCAGATATGAACATCAGCCTACCAATACTAATTGTACTGCCCGCTGTTCTCTTCTTATAGCATAGTATTTCTAATCTATGAACCAGCTCAAGCTGACACCTTACTTTTCTGATACCTCCAAGCATACCCTCTCTCCACAAATCTGTCAGCTAGTGTCTCTGTCTCATCAACAAAATCATAATTCTCACTTCAAATTCTTCTAAACTGTAAATGGGGTGACACCTCTTTTTGAGCAATAAAATGTTCTTATGAAATGTTTTCCTATATAAAGTGGCACTAAAGCCACCATCAATAAATTTTGGTTCTTTTACTTGCAAAAAATCCATTACAAAAAGATGATGTCATACTTTAAAAAGAATCACAAACTTTTTGTTGGTAAGATCATATACAACATGAGCCCCCTTCCCAAACCATCCAAAGATCATCCACAAAATAATGCCAAGAATTAAAATTATGTGAAAAGTTGTTTAAATCTCTATTCCAAATGTACTGCTCTTCAACAAAAAAGACTAGAAACAATTTCAGCATAAATGGGAGTTCAGTTAGCCCCATTGAAGTACCACTAACATTCAAAAAAAAGTCTGTTCTCAAAGAATAATACATTTTAGTTAATACCTGATGCAAGAAATCAATAAGAAACTCAATAAACTCAGTATTATAATGTTCATTTCCAGTCAAAAGATATATAACCACAGCCTCATGAGGGAGACTGGTGTAAAGTGGTGTGACATCAGGGGTAACTAAATGTGCAGCATTTCTAAACCTCTTATCTTTTAGAACATTCAAAAAATGAGTAGTATCTTTAAGTCAATCTGGAATTAAATGAAGGAGGGGGTTTTAGTAATATTCCAAAAAACATGAAACTGGCTCAGTTAATACAGACTTACTTAATACTATTAGTTTTCCTGGGAAGAGGAACTTTCCCTTATTAATTTTCAAAAGAAAATATAAAATGTGGGGTTGGGGGAGGGCCCAAAACTACAAGTTGCTGTTTTTTTTATTTTTCATCTTTAGTTCCTTCCTTTTCTGTCCTGGTAAGGTACTTACCCATTTGCTTTTTGAAAAGTGAGGCAGGATCAACAGCAGAAGATAAATATACTCATTGATTAAAAGGCTGGCATTCTGTCACATTAGTATAGCCTGTGTACCTTATATTATCACAATACCACCCTCGTCTACAGTCGTAATTATATATTCTTCACTTTTATTTAAACAAAGGCTTTCCTCTCATGTTTTTTTAAATGCAAAATTTCTAAAGAAAAAAAGATTAGAAATAATATTGCCCTGTCTGAATGTATGGACCAAAGGATGCTAAGGGGGATTGAAATCTGATTTGTTTTAATGTTTAAACATAAAAGAATCATCAACATCAACCTCTGAAGCAGCTCACACCAATGTTTCCAAATTTACAGACACAGACATTGATGATTTTTGTATGTTTAAAGCATAAAAAAAATCATATCTCAATGCATCTTAATCATCCCTCAGTCTTCACATTTGAACATGCAGTGATTAGAAATATTAATTGCATGTTAATATGGCAGAATGTCAAATTTTTGATCAATAGGTATATCTGCCTAATACTGTTTATCCTATCCCTCTTTTCAAAAAGCATCAATTGAAGAAAAGATACAAGAAAAATTAAATAAGTTGAAGATAGTAACCAACACCAAAAAACAGTGGCATGAGTTGCCTTTTCTACAAGAAGAGTTAGACACGCAGATGCCAGTGTTTGTCCTCCTAGCTGCCTCACAACAGGTTGACCTTAAAGAGACTCTAGAGCTGGCTGACCTTCAGAAAGGTTGGTTGCACTTCAAGAAGCAGAACTGGAAGATGACACTTTCAGAAGAGTAAGGGAACATACAGCGGAAGTTATAGCGGACAGAGATGAACACAATGTTCCTACTTCTTATTATTTGAGTTACAAAGTGACTTGATGTACAGAGTATGTAAGCTGATAGTAAGAGACCACAGTAGGGTTCTAAATAGGAGTGCATGTCTGGGCCAAATCAGAAAAAATTGTAGAAAGTGTATTTAGTTGGGAAAATATATCCCTAAGAGCAGCAACTCAGAATCACTTTGACAGGGTGAAGGATCAGAAGACTGAGGAATCCAAAATAAGTAAAACCCTGTGTTATGTAATGGATAAAACCTGAAAGCTTTAAGCAATAAGTGGTGTACTACATAAACCATAGATATCCACAATGTACCTATGATAATGCAAGACATTCAGCAAAAACTGATTGACTGGAGGGATTCATAAATTTTGATTATTGTGGATGTATCACGTGTGCAGAGCAGTAGCTGTGAAGTTAAACAATCAAGTGCCAAGGTTAAATGTTATGATGCATGTATCAAACTAAAATTTTTGATGGTTAGCAAGAAATGTGTTTTATAATATGCAAAATAATATATGAATGTGTGGTCAATGTAACAAGCAGTCATTTTAAAGGAAAGATAAAAGAATTTCACAGACAACAACTGATTTTTCTGGCACAGCATTGTGCAGTAAATTTACTTTCAAAAGTAGTCAGTATGAGTAAGGTGGACACCTGGAAGCAAAGACTTCAGAGACAACATGAAGTGATGCTAGTAAAGGCTATCCAGAAACTGCACACAAGTGAGTCCTTATAGGTGAACAGCACTTTGCAGTATAAATGTAGAATGTGTTTATAGCATTCTCTGTGAAAAAAGGGATTGTGGTACTTGTAAAGAGACTAGCTAGGAGGATTTGTGTTTTAGCCAGATTTGCAGGTGAACGATTTCAGCAACCAGAAATTCTAGTTGTTTTGAAAAAGGAGCAAAGCAGATATCATTTTCATGGAGGCAGGGCAGTCCTGTTGTGTCAAGTTAAAGGTAATTTAAGTGTACAACAAAAGGTGTATATTAGAAATACAAGGCTAGGCACTGTAAAACTGGAGACTGGGCACTGTCTTAGTTTGTCTCAGCAAGACATGCATTTTGGCTAAATGGCAAAGTCCATTTAAAATTATAAAGGAAATAAATAAGGTAACTAGAGTTATACGGAATGGCAGGAAAATACCAGAACATATGTATCATATGATACCAGAACATATGTATCATGATACCAGAACATATGTATCATATGATACCAGAACATATATATCATATGATACCAGAACATATGTATCATATGATACCAGAACATATGTATCATATGATACCAGAACATATGTATCATATGATACCAGAACATATATATCATATGATACCAGAACATATGTATCATATGATACCAGAACATATGTATCATGATACCAGAACATATGTATCATATGATACCAGAACATATATATCATATGATACCAGAACATATGTATCATATGATACCAGAACATATATATCATATGATACCAGAACATATGTATCATATGATACCAGAACATATGTATCATGATACCAGAACATATATATCATATGATACCAGAACATATGTATCATATGATACCAGAACGGTTCCCATTCGTGGCTGTTGTGTTGTTAGGGTGTGTTGGGGTTGGCATTAAGGGGGGGCGGTTGGTTTTATTTTTTAGGTTTTTTTGGTTAAGTGAGTAGAGGGTTTTAGGCTAGTTAGGCATGTATATAGTGACAAATATTGGGGTGGGGGTGGGGGCGGTTGTTAGAGTTTTAGGGCGCCGGGTCAGGTGAGTGTGCGAGAATAGACGGACCTTTTAGTTAGGTTAGGGTCAGGGTCAGTTGGTAGATATTAGTAGGCTTATGATGTTTCAGGCTTCTGAATGGGAACCACCAGAACATATGTATCATATATGATTGTTTTAAAACCATAGAACGAAGTGCTAATCTATGTAGTTAGTTTAGTAGAGAGACTTGCAAGCTTAGTAAAGAAATTAAATTGTCATTTGTATCTGTAATTCAGACAGATAATGCATTATCCAAGGCACAAAAACAAGAAATTAAAGACGTTCTGTTATGAAAGAAGGATGTGGATTGAAAACTGCCAGGCAGAAAAGATTTGATTCAACACTATATTGTGATTAGTGCAGGAGACGGAAGATTAAATTAAAACCCTGAAAGGTCATACTTACAATGAATACAGGAGGTGAGAAGGCTATAAGGAGTCACAAGGTGACAACATCAGTATTATAGTGCCAGTCCCATGGCCTGAGGGGAATCAATGGAGCTTGGTGATTGTGGGAAGGAGAGCAGCTACATGGAAGGAGCCAGTGTGATACTGCAAGGACATAAGAAACCTGTAGAAAGATTGGAGACAGCAAGAATCTTAACTCCAATAAATGAGCTACAACCATTCAAAGATAAAACAAGACACTTGCCTGGCTCAGTCTTCCACAAAATGCATGGCCTGTTTTAGGCACACAGATCATCCAGTAGGGACAAAACTGAAAGTCTGAAGTTGAGAGGTAGTTCTCACCAAACAGAATAATACATAAACTTGTAGAAAGATTGGAGACAGCAAGAATCTTAACTCCAATAAATGGGCTACAACCATTCAAAGGTAAAACGAGGCATTTCCTGGCTCAGTTTTCCACAAAATGCATGGCCTGTTTTAGGCACACAGATCATTCAGTAGGGACGAAACTGAAAATCTGAAGTTGGGAGGTAGTTCTTACCAAACAGAATAATACATATTACCCATAAATGCATAAATAGTGGAATAATTAGTTTTTGTAGCAGTGACATAACCAAACAATTGTAAATATAGTGATATTGTCTATCAATTAGAGCAGAGGACTAAAGCTCTTAATTGTCAGTGATCAGCTTTCTGAGCCAATGAGACTGTTTTATTTCTTCTACCTTCATTTGGCTAAAGTGCCATCAGTGCAAAACTAAAAATAAACTTTTGTGCAATGCCTTTAAATATTTCATGAGAATTAATCATGAGACCCCAATGCCTTAACCAGAAGGAAAGAGAAACAACAGAAAAATTAAAATAAAATAAAATAAAAAGTAAAACCAATGAAGTATACACATAACCAAGAACCTCACATTTATTTATTTATTTATTTTACATTTGTTAACCGGGATAGTCCAGATGGATATATGTCCATTTTCAGAGTTGGCCCGGGGAGAAAAGCTCCAAAGAGACAATTTTTACAGAACATACAGACAACCTTGGGTACATATTTCATCTAGATCCATAAGGGTATCTAGTTACTGACACTTATAGGTATATACTATAGATACTTAAGTTACAAACTACAGACAGATACATTTTACAATAGTCATTAAACAATTTTACATTGTTCATACTAACACTGTTATATGTATGTTATCATACCTTTGATGTGGTGTACATTTATATGCAAGTAACAGATAGGACTCTAGTTTAGGACAATGGTTACAATAGTACTGGAGTGGATCCGGCATTAGTCTGGAGTTGAACAGGGACATAACCATTTGTTGCTGAGGTAGTTGTAGATAGCTTTTTTAAATGTAGGTAGTGAGATAATCAGGGATAAGGATGTAGGCAGGGAGTTCCAGATTTTGGCCACATAAGAAGAGTAAAGGGAGTCTCCAGCATGGTTGTTGGATCTAGTAACAGTTAACTGTAATTTGTCAGTTGAGCAGAGTTGCCTAGGACAGGAATATTGTTGGACAATGTTAGCCAGTGAGGGTGATATATTTTGTTGATGGAGTATCTTGTGAGTAGTAACCAGCTGATTATAAATAAGTAGATTAGGTTGTTCCATCCAGCCTAATTGCTTTAGGTTTAGGCAGTGATGTGTTCTGTAGGAGCTGTTGTTGGCAAATTTGTCTATCTGATTGTGGCAGGTTGTCATTTTATTGATTTCTGTTTTGGATAAGTTAATCAAGATGGGTGAGGCATACAGTAGTGTTGAGAGAAGGTGTGTATGTGCAATTGTAGTTCTAGCATTATGGGTCAGGAATGCTTTATGTTTGCAGAGGCTACCTAGCTTTTTGTTAGTATTTTTAATGGCCAGATTGATGTGTACATCAAATTTGAGCTTATTGTCAATAGTAATACCTAGTAGTTTTGTCTGGGCTTCAGGTGATATGGGGATACCGTTATTAGAGTGGATAGTAAAGGTGCATGTGAGGGCAGTAGTAGTTGAGGGATGAAATAGTAGGAACTTGGTTTTTTTGGGGTTGAGTATCAAGCCATTCTCAGTGAGCCATGTTTCCACTGAGTGAAAGTTATCCTGTGTCTTTTTGTGGAGGTATGGTACATATTATAGCTGAATCATCTGCATATTGAATAAGGCTTGAACCTTTTGTGACTGAGTGGAGATTATTTGTAAAACTTGAGAACAGCAAGGGGCCCAGTATAGATCCCTGAGGTACTCCGAGTGTTACCGGTAGGAGTGGAGACAAGTTATTATTCCATTGTACTGCCTGTTGTCTATTGTTGAGGTAGTTTTTAAACCAGGAGACTGATAAGTTATCTAAGCCTAGGTTTACAAGATGGGATATTAGTTTTTCATGGTTAATCATATCAAATGCCTTTGATAGGTCTAGGAAGAGGGCTGAAGAAAGCTTACCATTATTCCTGTTGTGATTAATGGTATCTATGAATGCTAGCAGGGCGGTGGTTGTGCTATGTCTTGGCCGAAACCCATGCTGTGTATGAGATATGAGCTCTTGATCAATAAGATGGGTCATTAATTGATGGTAAATACACTTTTCTAATATTTTAGCAAGTGGGGATAATATTGCTATTGGTCTGTAGTTAGATATGTCATAAGAATTTCCCCCTTTGTGTAGGGGTATGATATAGGCAGTTTTCCAGATCAAGGATACTGAACCTTCTGAGATGGATCGGTTTATTAGGATTGAGACTGGTTTAGCTATTTCATTTGCTGTTAATTTTTAGAATTCATTGGGGAGGGAATCTACTCCTAGTGTTGTTGGTTTTAGTTAGCATAGTAGTTTTCTTATATAGGAGGTTGAGGTGGGTTGTAGCTTAAATGTGGGGCTGTTGTTAGGTTTGGGGGGGCACTTGTAGTATTTGGATAGGTTTGTTTTTGGGCAAGGGCAAGTACAGTCTCAGTAAAGAATGAGTTAAATGATTCAGATATGTTTTCTTTTGTTAGGCCTGTTGTTGGGGGTGGAGTAGTGGTTCTTCCAGGGTGTAGTAACCTATTTAAGCCTGCCCAGAATTTTTGGGGATTGTTTGAATTTGGGTTTGATGGGTGATAAAGTAATTTCTTTTATCTTGCATAACTAGTTTCTTAGTAAGATTTCTTATCTGTTGATATGTTTGCTGTGTTGCTGGGTTTTTGTTGGACCTCCAGGCTGTCCAGGCTCTATTCCTTTCTTTTATTTTTTGCCTTGTTTCCCTTGATAGCCATGGAACTGTTTTAGATTTAATTCTGGCAGTTCTTGGAGGGGCATGCCTGTTTAGTATCTCTAGGAAGGTAGAGCTGAAGTGTTTGATAGCTTCATCTAGGGGTAGATAATACAGTTGCGACCAGTTATAGAGCTGTAGATCTTGTAAGAAGTTTGGTAAGTTGAAGTGTTTTTTGTTTCTTATTGTTTGAAGTATAGGGGTTTGGGGCTGATGGGAGTTATATTTGAGTACAAAAACACAAAAAGCTCAGTCCCACAGTGCCGGTTCCAATAAAGGCTGTCCCTCCTGTAGCAAATCCCCTGTTCAGAGGATAGTTAGCTCAAACACCTTGGCAAGTAACACACGTTCAAAACTGATGTGAAACACTTTATTGAAACATAAAGACAAGAAAACATAAACAGTAAATCCCTGGATTAAGCGCTTTCATCTCCCCTCAGGAGACTTCATCAGAATCAATTAACAAAAAGTTTTACCCATATTAAATACTCCACAAACATATTCCATTGGTCAGCCAATTAACTGATTGGTAAAATTTTAAAGTGCTTAGAAACAATGTTACTTGCACAATGCAATAATTCCCATTCTTGGTGAGTAAAGGTGCACATTTCAATATAAATATAAAACTCAATACAAAATTGTAGTATAATATAAATATAAATAGTATAAATACTGAATATACAAAAATTCATCTTAAAAACCTGTTACAAAATATATAAAAATTACATAAACTACAAGGAACATACAAACTAAGTTGGTGTAACACTCTTAAAAACACAGAATACCACACTTCATATGACCATGCTGAATTATACAGTGTTATATACCCACTAAATGCAAATGTATGCAAAAATGTTATATTTTTAACTTATTACTACTTTTTACTTTTTACTGTGTATCCACTCTTTTGAGGTTGGAAGCCTGTAGTATGAGGGCTGGGGTGATGGAAATGTGGTCATTTAATCCTGGGTTGCTACAAGCATCTAACCTCAGTTGCCATACCATCTCATGAAATTCTAATCTAGTCTAATAATCCCCTCCTCTGTCACTCAACTTGTAGCTTGTAGCAACCCATGGTTAAATGACCACATTTTCATCACCGCAGCCCTCAAATTACAGACTTCCAACCCCAAAAGAGTGGATACACAGTAAAAAATAAAAAGTAGTAATAAGTTAAAAATATAACAAAAAAATGTTTGCACACATTTGCATTTAGTGGGTATATAACACTGTATAATTCAGCATGGTCATATCAAGTGTGGTATTCTGTGTTTTTAGAGTGTTACACCAACTTGTTCCTTCTATTTTATGTATTTTTTTAATATTTTTAACAGCTTTTTTAAGATTAATTTTTGTATATTCAGTATTTATAGTATTTATATTAATATTATACTACAAGTTTGTATTGAGTTTTATTATATTTATATTGAAATGTACACCTTTACTCAACAAGAATGGGAATTATTGCATTGTTCAATTAAAATTGTTTGTAAGCACTAAGCACTTTAAAATTTTACCAGTCAGTTAATTGGCTAATCAATGGAATAAGTTTGTGGAGTATTTAATATGGGTAAATCTTTTTGTTAATTGATTCTGATGAAGTCTCCTGAGGGGAGATGGAAGCACTTAATTCAGGGATTTACTTTTTATGATTCAATAAATTGTTTCACATCAGTTTTGAACGTGTGTTACTTGTCAAGGTGTTTGAGCTAACTATCCTCTGAACAGGGGATTTATTACAGGAGGGACAGCCTTTATTTGAACCGGCACTGTGGGAATGAAGTATACACCGCTAAAACTTGACATTTAAGAGGACTGCATAAAATGTATTTATTTGCATGTGTTTACTAGGAAAATCCTAATGGACATGGGACCTGTTTTCAGCGAAGGCCCAGGGAAAAAAGCTCTACAGTTACAATAATAGAAGAGAAAGAGATAAAAATAGAAAGAAGGAAAAACAATACATGCAGCAAAATCATAAAACAAGTACGTAAATCTGTGGCACCCACTAATAGTAATGTGTATATTTTGATTGTATTTAAGTTCGGCTACCATATAAGGCTTTGTTTTTTGAATCGTTAGCTTTGTGAATGCTAAGTAAGGATTTGTATGTGGATCACTGACCTCTTATGTCTGGTACAAGGATATTTTTAGACCATGACATTTGGTTGTTTTTAAACTAAATTGTGTTCCAGGAGTGGTTGAGTATAGCTGAGTTGCTGGAGTAGTTCCAGCCATTTGAGTTTTTGGAGGGCTATGCAATGATAAGACTTATATGGAAGTTTGCATGTAAATTTTGCAGTTTTATTGTAACATTGTTGTAGTTTAGCAGGAATGTTGGAGTGCAGATTAGTGAGTATGGGTGTGGGATGAAGCACTGTTGGAAATAGATGGGCTGAGGCTGTAGTTTTTCTGCTGCCTTTAATGAAAAATGTATTTATGCAGCATAGGGTCCAAGCTTCTGGTGCATCTTTTTCACTATTTGTATGTGTAAGTCAAATTTTAGGTTAGCATAAATAATAGTGACCCCAACTAGTTTATTTTGAGTAACTTGTTGAATCTGAGTGTTGTTTTTAGGGAAATAATGGTTAGGTCTACTTTACTACCATTGTGCGATTTGGGAGTAAAAAGAAACAATTTGGTCTTTTTGGAATTTAGCAGGATTTGGAGGTTATTAAACCAGGATACAATGTAGGAAAATGATAGTTTTTGATAATAATGAGTTATGATTTTTCTGCTGTACATCGTCTACATGTTTTATGAACATGGCATAATTAGAGACTGTCTGAAGGTTATTTATAAAAAAAGTACCCCTTATGTAACTGGAAGAATGGAGGAACATCTGGACTCCCATTTGACAGCTCTGCATCTGTTTGAAAGCTATTCACTGAGGCATTGGAGGGCTAAGTTTGAGAGGCCTACATGTTTTAGTTTAAGAATGAGTACAATGTACAAGGCAGTGCTGAATGCTTTTGAGAAATCTAAGAATAGACAGGATGCTGTTTCCCATTAATCCAACTGAGGCTAACAGTATTCATCTAAAAATGCTGTTACAGCACTATGACTGGGTCAGAACCTGTGCTGTGTAGGGGAGATATTAGACCAAGTGAGTATGGAGAAATTTCTGAAGGATTTTTAAGAAGGATGTGGAAAGATATCACTTGGGTAATAGTTGAATTATTTTTCAGAGTTATCCCTTAACGTATGTAAGACAGGCTGCAGGATCCTTTCCAAATGCCTAGAAAGCACTGTTCCTGGACTGACCTGTTGGGTTGAATGGAAACTGTGTAGGCTATGTCTTCTACAGAAATGTTAAGGTACTTTTCTAGAAGGTTTTAATTTTTTTAGCAGCTTTTTGATTGCGCCTGTGGGGATTAGTTTTAAGGTGACTGTCTGAAGGTTATTTATAAACACTGGGATAATGGGATACAAGGTGTTGGTCATGTAGGTGTTATTATCATTAACAAGGTCGGTGATGGTCTGGAAAAAGTGATACTGAAGTTGGTGGTAATAGTTTAGGGGGAAACTACAGGACAGGGTTGGCTATTTATTCTTATGCAATTCTTTCATTGATTTACAGAAGAATTTTGGGTTGTTTGGGTTTCCATTTTGTAGTGTAAGGAAGCAATTTTTCTTGCTTTCAATTATTTTCTTTTAGTAATATTTCAAAGCTGTTTGAAGGTTTGGTGGTTCAGCTCTGTTTTTTTGCTTTAACCTTGTCAACCAGGTTTTATATATTACCTCATCAGTTTTTTCATTGAATGCTTATGCTAGGGGGAGAGTTTATTTTTATTTGCATTTTTCTTACAGGAGCCATTTGCTCCATTATCTTTTAGGGATCTGAATGGAGAGATTAAATCAGTAACAAAAGGGCAGTAGTAGTGCTGGAACTGAATTCATCTTCAAGTCTTGGTCAGTACCTTCATGTGGTGCACCTTGTTTTATATATCATGGGGAATGGGAGGTTTAAAAATTGAAAAACTCAGCTGATGCACAAGTCCGGTATAAAAAAGTGCCCAATCCTGGTATACATACTGGTGCCAAGACCAGAAAAAAGGTAGTGTATAATCCCCAGGAGACAAAAAATATTACTCCTGTAACCAGGTTTGGCCATGTTCATTAGAAGATGTCTCTCCTGTGTAGAAGGAAGAAATAGTCCCCAAAACCTACATAACTGACAGGCCACAAAAGAGCCATAAATATGAACTATTGATGATAAGGAAGAAATTATTTATCATTACTATTATGTTAGAAGCCCAGAATTTTTAGATAAAAATACTTTCATAAGAAAAACTGTCAAAAATAAAAATCTGTATTAATTAAAACAACAAATTCATGGAAAGCATTATCGAGGCAAAGAAACTTTGGACCACCAAGAAAAAAGAAGTGATAGATGAAATGCAAAAATATAAAACAAAAAATAATAAATCTAAAGAGTTTTGAAAGATATAAAAAAAAATCATGGGGAACTGACAGAAAAATACACCTGCTATGGTACAATATTTATTCAACAAGTTGGTGTAACACTCTAAAAACACAGAATACCACACTTGATATGACCATGCTGAATTATACAGTGTTATATACCCACTAGGAGAAAGCCAAACTAATAAATACAAAAAAGCAGCAGATATTTGAAGAGGAATACAGGCAAGTGCACCCAGATACAGACAATTTCAAAACACAAAAAATAAGAAAACAAATGTAGAAAGAGGACTAGTATAGTAGAAGTTAAGCAAGCAGAAACTGAATTCATATATTATCTGTGAAATGAAGGATTCAGTATGGAGAATCTAATGCAGGCAGGTAATGTCACAGCATGATGTAATAATGGGCTCTTAGATCAAAGAGCAACAGGTGGAGAAGACGTCATCTGAAGAAGATTTGCCACATCATGATGCTCTGGATGCTTCTGTAAAAAACCAGCATGAAAGTCCAGTTGATTTTGTATAACAAGGAAAGGACGGGTAATGTTCTGGAATGATGGGCCAATGAGTTCCCATATGAGATAGCAGTAGATAAAACAGGGTCCATCTACAGAGGATATGCCACAGGAAGATTTTCTGGAATTTTCTGTAGAATACTTACAGGAAACAGACAGCAAAGAAAATGATTAAAGGGAAGACCTGCTTGATTCAATAGTGATGGATACACATACTAAGACAGACAAATTAATTAGACTACAGAAAGTAACTAAGACCCATAATGGGAGAAGATTGATAAAACAGATGAACACAATAATAAGGACTATTAAGGGAAAAACATTTATGCGATACAGAAGAAATAAATAGAGTATATTACTGTATAGCTAAACTAATAATGAATAAAGTGCTCCAACAAAAACCTAGAGTAACAAAGGGAAGGAAGAGAATAGGTAAAATGCCACCATGAAAGCATCAAATATCAAAGACTATAAAGCAGTCAAGACAAGAAGTATCACTGTTAGAAGAATACAGAAAAATGAATAGATCATCAAAAATACTTATAAAGATATATGTGGTAAAAGCAACTCAGTATCAAAACAGACCAGGATTTATAATACTTTATTGCAATAATAAATTAAAAATAATATCACAGACAGAAAAAGATAAAATAAATTAAAAGTACAAAAAAAAAACATTTAATTGATAATCCAAAAAGATTGTATAGAGAACTGGGAAACATAGTGAAAGAAACTGAAACAAAACCAAAAAAGAAGAAATAGGCAATGGAACAAAAGGGTAACAAAGGATCATTTGTTGCTAAAGAAACATGTAATAGAGAATTGTAAAATGGGAAAGAATTTAAGGATGGCATGGATTGATTACCAAAAAGCATTTGGTAGCATCCCACATTCATGGATAGAGGAATGCTTACTGATCTACAAGATATAGCCAACATTGACCAATGACATTACAATGACCATAAAACAGTACTAAACCACTCTTAAGCTGAGCCATGACAAAGAGGAAATTATTATCCCAGGGATAAAAAATCAGAGCAAGATAGTCCAGGGTGATCTTTTGTCACAGTTGCTGTTTTGTCTTGCCATTAACCCATTCAGCTGTTACTTACCAGATTAGGATATGGTTACAATTTGCCTTCCTGAAAAAAAAAACATTGTTTAAAGATTTTTTAAATATTATTTGCGGATGATTTAAAATTGTATAATTCATCAGATGAGGAGTTGAAAGAGCAGCTACAAATGGTTACTACTTTCTCAGATGATATAAGACTGACATTTGGTCTTGATAAATGTGTAAAAGCGATATTTAAAACTGGAAAGCTGCAGCACCAGGAAAATATCAACCTGGGACAGGAATGTGATATAAAGGAACTTGAGCAAGAAGGCTTATTTAAATATTTGGGAATAGATAAATGATGGACAATAAAACCTAAAGTAAAGAGAATAAAGCTTAGTATGGAATATTTCAGAAGACTAAAACTAATATTGAAAACTGTCTTGACCTATAGGAATAAAGTCAAATGTACAAATCAATTTTCTCTTCCTGTTCTAACTTATAGTTTTGGGGTGATTGACTGGCCCCAAAGGGGTATTGGATCAACTGGATAAGAAAACAAAAAAAAATGTTTCATGCTTCCTAAATAATGTTTAAAATCAATGTATAACAACACAGTATATTCCCCATTCTGAAGGAGATATAGCCCTCTTTCAAACTGATTGCATGTATAGATCACTAGTCATGGTACTGCATACATATATGCTGACCTCATCCCAAGTATAGTGAAAGTTTTAAAACATTAGGAGAAAATGGCTAAGATAACATCTTCACTTCATTTAGCAGAAATGTTTCTGTATCAGGTGAGGATGGAAATCAAACTAGAAGTAGCAAAAAGCATACAGCAACTGAATGTGCCAGAAACAAAAGAATATAAGGAAAAGAATAAGGAAAAAAGAAAGAGAAATTGGGAAGTACAGAGAGCTCCTGGAACAACGTCATGTTGACCAAGATTTGGCACTGGAATGGTTAAGGAGAGGTGAACTGAAGCCAGTAGAAGAAAAGCTAATAATGGAGGGCCATTTCAGTGGACTATGTACATGTTGGTTTACAAAATTCATTGAAAGGGTGGGAGAAAAAGACAATGCAGGTTCTGTAAGAAAGAAATGGTAACAGTCGCACATGTTGTTGTTGGGTATGATATACTCATGGCAAAGGGTGTGTATACTGAAAGGCATAATAATGTAACAAGACTGTTGCATTGGGAATTGTGCAAATACTACTATGCTGAAGTAGCTGGGAAGCATTGAAAACATGAACCACAGTGCATTATACAGAATTCTGAAGTTTGTAACACATGGGATCACGCATTACCAACAGTCCAAAAAAGAGATGTGAGAAAACCAGATATAGTAGTCCATGAAAAAAAAAGAAGTAGTATTGATCTTTGAAATTGCTATACCTAGTGATTATAGTGTCCTATGTACAGAGAGATACAAAGTCATAAAATAACAGGATTTACAGGCAGACACAAGAGCAATGTGGAGGAAGGATACACAGTTCCAATAATAGTAGAAGCAATGGGTTTATTAAAAAAAATGTGGTCAAACCTAGATATGCTACGAGTACATGTAAACCCATATGAAATACAGAACGAGGCAATTTGGGCACATTGGGGGTGCTGAGAAGTGCACTCTTGGCTAATGTCAAAAACTGAAACAATACTAATTCCATGAGCTCTAATTATACGATGGCTTCCCATCATGGTACTAGAAACCCAAAATACTTGGAGAAATTAAACTGAGTAGAGCCATTTTGTTTAGAATGTTAAGAAATGTTTAGTTAAACTGTATTGCTGCTTCCTATTTAAGGGGATTCTGATTACATGATTTTAAGGCCTCTACAAAAGAATTTTTCTCATATAACATTGTGTTCCATGCAGTGTTAAACTGGTGTTTTAGAGTTGATAAAAGGTGCCTGTTTATATAGGTTGGCAGGTCACTGATGGTGTTGGGAGATGTTCCAAATGATGTAATCTTCATGGGATCAGATGTTAGTAACAATTTTAAAAAGCTTTTTGGATGATGAGGCCATCTTTGTGAGGAAACTATTGTTTGAATTTTGTTTTCTGTGTTGAGCATTATCATATAGTGGCTATTTTTTCTTAATAAAAATAAATGGAGAAGTTATAGTGTTGGAACTCTTTATTTGCATATTTATCTTTTTTCTATGTCCCTGCAGTCTTGTGCAACCTTATTACTGTAGAAATGACATCTCCTTTCATTGGTTTCATTATCAGTTAAATGGCTCATTTTAAGGATACTGCAAACCTTGTGCAGGATTTACCCAGTGATTTGGGTGACTTCTTGTGACATTCCTCTATGGTGACCAGAAGCACTAGTGCTATGTTTTCATCTGATATTCAGAATCGTGGCAGTGAAACATCTATTTACCAAACAATTTAGGGGCTTGCACATTGCTCAAAAAGGTATGCTCTACCATTATGTACTCCAAAGCATTGAAGGCTTATTGGACACAGGCATGGTTCCTAGTGTATTTGCGTATAGCTAGAGGTTGGGATCGATACTGTGAACTTTATGACTAAATGGAGGGCCATTCAATTGAAAGCTTCACATATATTTTTTGTAAGCATGTGTAAAGTAAACACGAAAAACTAAATTGGGATATTAAGGAATATAATGAAGGCAAGCAATACCCTGGGCCTCCACCCTCCCACAGTACCTACCCGAGAAATGGCAGAAGATTTTCTGCTTCTAATCTCGGCAACTATGTGGAGGGTAACAATGTTAGTAGTGGTGTGGGGAGGAGAGGACAGTGGTGAAGAAAGCTATGAGCCTCTTCCTAGACATTTGGAAAGGATTCGTAACCAAAAGAATAATAATAACAACCATTTTCACAGGGAGTTTCATCCACAGAGAGGGGGAGGGGGTTTCAACAACAGGAACAAGAACTGGTAACCTCCATACCTCCAGTAACCAAATGTTACCAAGGGGACAACTATGAAGTAACAAGTAGATCTGGTTTTCACATTTTTAATTATAGCAACACACCAGTGATGGAAACTTTTTTTTTAGTTTATTCTCCAAGGGCTTTAAATATGTGCCTAACCAAACCAGCAATACAGCCCGGGTTATTATAGACCTCAAAATTTTCATTAGGGAAATTAATTTGGAGAATTTATTTGGAACTGACCCCAATTATGGGGACAGATCTACACCTAGTATGTCCAGTATTTTTAACCCTCCCATACACCCTCAGCTGAAAAATTTGGAATTAAGAATAGAGAAACAAATTAGGGATAGATTATGATATAGGAAATTTACACCAAACCTTGATGAGTCTGAGTAAGCTTTACTCATCCATCTTAATAAAAATCCTAACATTCGAGTCATGGAGCCCGACAAGGAGGGAGGTATTGTCCTCATGGACAAGATTGTGTATGAGGGTAAAATGAATTCCATTTTACAGGGTGAAACTCGATACAGTCAAGTATCAATCAATGAAATCAACATATCATATAAAAAATTGATATGGCTATTAAAGACCTATTTGACCAAGGGGTCATTGATTATAACATCTATCTATATTTAAAGAATAAGACCCCTAGGGTACCCTCTATATTTGGGGTACCCAAAATACACAAGGATATAACAAACCCCCCTTAGACCCATTGTGGCCTCTCAGGGCTCAAAGATTTCCCCCTTATCCAAGATTTTGGACTGGAAATTAAAGCAACTATAGGGCAAGGATAGGCATCTATTAAAGGATTCATGGGAATGTTTGGGCAAAATAACCCCTGAACTAAATGTTCCCAACTTATTATTTCTCACTATTGATGTAGTCGACCTTTTTTTCCATTATACCCCACGAAACAGGTTTAGCCTGGTTGGAAGAAGCAATTAGAAGTATCCCTGGGGCTAGTGACAATGAAATATTCCTTAGTATAGAACTAGTGGATCTTATTCTACATAACAATTTTTTATATTTTCTGGGGAATACTTTAAACAAGTAACTGGAGTTGCTATGGGGGCCAACTGTGCCCCCACTTATGCAGATATTGTCCTTTCTGTATGCGGGAAAGAAATATATCTTCAATAGTGAATTTTGCAAATACTGGAACCTATACACTAGATTTTTGGATGATATCTACATTTTTTGGACAGGTACCCAAGGGCAATTACATGACTTTATGAATTACCTAAATCAAAGTACTAGTTTTTTGACTTTGGCATACCAGGTTACAACACAACAAGTTAATTACTTGGATGTGTCCTTAAACGTAGAGAAAACAGGCTTCAAATCTACTATCCATAGAAACCCCATCTTCTCTAACACCTACATTCAATACACTAGTTCCCATCCTTTATATCAAAAGAAAGGGATAGTTAAGGGGCAGTTTGTTCGGGTGTCCCGAATGACCTCTGATGAGAATGATTATATTCTGGAGTGCCACAAAGTAACTACCAGGTTCCAGGAGAGAGGGTATCCAGAAGAATGTATTACCAACATAAGCAATGAGGTGAAGGAAGGCAGTTATAATAAATACAAACCCATTTTAGGTACAGGAAATTTATATCTTTCCACAAACCTTAGTAGCGTCCAAAATACATCAGTAGGGTTCAATAGAGCCTCCATTATAGATTATAGTGTTAATGCTGCTATCACTAAAAATATAGTGGAAAAAGAATGGGAAAATTTCAGTGATTTTACTGACCTTCCTTATCTCAAAGGGAAACCAGTGAAAACTGTTTTTTGAAAGGGTAGTAATATCAAAAGTCTATTAGAACTAAAATTTGTGTTATCTGATGAAGTCAGGGTTTTTCTCCAATGAAAAAGTTTTTAACAGGTCATTACTGGCATTTATATTTTAATAAATTTATAGTGGTTGTGGTTTTGCCTCAAGACTGAATTCTTTGGGGACATGTGTAAAGTATTATGATTTGGAGACTGAACATTTGAATGGCTCAGTTTCTGCCATTGCCAGTTTTCAGGGCATGCTTTATTTAATTATTTAACTCCTAACAATCTTAAAATGTTAAATAAATAGTTAGAACAGAGAAAATTAAAAAACAAAACATAAATGTGACATTAATGATTGCCAAGGTAATGTGGGTCATATCTGGCATCAACAAAAATATAATGTACATTTTGCATTAAAATGTAAAAGAAGGGATGTCTAGCAGAAATATATTTTAAGTGATATTTATTCATCTACTGAGTTTTCTTTCACTGCAGACACTGAGTTTGATTCAATTGAGTCCTCATCTGGGCCCGAATGAAATAAAACTGTAGTTGTTACTCCTGCTACAGCCTCTGGCAATGCCTATTTTTTTCTGTTCCACAATCTTAGTGCGTAGATTTATTGAATCAGTTTTGTAGGAATTTGAATACAAGGCATTAGTTTCAAATAAGGGATGCATCTAGTCATGAAAATTTTGATTTGGTTCCTTTTAGATTTAACAAGTCAGATGTTGTCCCCCCATACCAACCTTCGGTATGCCCTTTCAACTTGAGTATTAAGTTGGAGCTGTGTAAGCAACAAAATATTTCTAAGAATTCTTTTAATTTAAGCAGGGATAAAGAAGTTGTGCTGGAGTAGTCATAAGTCCACTCCAACATTATTGTTATAAATGCAGATAAAGGTAGTCTGGTTGTGGTATAAGGCCAGGAACAATGTGATGCAGAAACAAATGAAAAACTTAAAATGGTGACTTTTTATCAGCAATTTGTTTATCTACCCAATAAGTTTTGTCAGCATTTGCTGAACATGACATTAGATAGGGTAGCATTTCTTTGGGCTTAAAACAAGTGTTATCCGTCTCTGCATCTAAATAAAGCATTTTTATTTTGACCAAAATTAAATTAGCAAGGCTTCCTAGTTCTAGGTTGTCCAATTCTTTCTGGACGTGATTATTTAACTGAACCTATCTCTGCTTATCTAGAAGACTTTAAAACCTTTACTTGGCCAGGTGCAAGCACATATTAGATATACAGTACATCTTCTGAAAGTTGTTTAGAATTTACATATAAATCAGCACACTGTTTTCTGTAGTTCAGCTGTGCAGGTGTTGTACACCATGTGCAAGATATTAATGCTGTCAAATATTTCTTGGATTTATCAGCGCTTTGCTCAGGCAAGTTTGGAAGGATTTCTTTCTTCATTACTGGAATTGGTTTTATACTGCAATGTGTTTTACTTCAAGAGCAACTGTTACATCAACTCAATGGCACAGCTATGGGGGCTGTTTTTGACCCTACATATGCCTATCTCTTTATGGAGGGGCTTGAAGTTAAAAAGATATATGATCAGAGGTGTACTATACTTTTGGCTATATGTTTATGCTGAGGTGTTACCTCAACAGTGGATGGCTAATTTGGAATGGTACAATAGGCCATCTTAAGGATTTTGTGCAATACAATTTTTTATTTTTATTTTATTTTTATTTTACATTTGTTAACCGGGGGTGTCTGACTGAGCCGAAAAGGTCCTTTTTCAGCAGATGCCCGGGGAGAAAAGTTCCACATTGAAAAATTACAGATACATTTAGATATTTAGACATGATTAGTATAGACACAAATTACAATAGACATGTTTTTACAGTGGTATGCAGCATATCAAGAGTTATAGTGAAGAGAACAAGCAAGAAAATATTAATTTAAAAATAAAGGTAATTAATAGATTTGTGGTGTACAGCTGAAATTTGGAACATAGGTAGAATACATACATAGTACCCAAGTACAGTACATACATTGTACCTTAGCCAGTGTTTGTGAGTAAGAGTGAAAACTATTATCAAGTACTCTAGGTTTAGTATGTGTACTAAATTACTATGGTATCAATGTGAATGAGTTTGGGTTGCATTTTCCATATATTATAATCTACAAACCATAAATTATCTTGACATTAGTGTAGCGAAACAAAATCTTTGGATGCGTCTCTTAATACAGCTCTGAACAGGAATCCTCTTACATGATAATATCCCTTTTTCATAATCCGTACAAACTGAACACATATGCAGCAATTAAAATGAACACAAAATCAGGAATAACAACTTAATTTGAGATTAGAGGCATGTGGTTGTCCCCATTCTGTAATATCTAAAGTCAAGGAATAGGTCGATGACAAATCTAGGCAAGATTTCCTAGCTTAAGATGCATATGGAAATTCTAAAAGGGATACCGACACCATCAGACACCTATTAATGTATGGTACAAATACATTTAGAATTAGTGTACATGGATGTCTTGGCAACTGGTACATTTGTTGTACATACCTCAATCATGTCAATTTTCTTTAGATGTTTCCACTTTTAAATAACCCTATAGTTCAGATCTCTTTCCCACCACTCTGCATAGCCATCCTGTAGGATCTTACCTTTATATTTGTAAAACTAAACATTTTATATCTATTAATAACACTAGGGAATTTTAAATTTTACATTTCATTTGTTGTACCTCAGAATGAGTTATATATCTGGTTGTTTGTAATTATGAAACTTTCTATGTTGGTCAGACCAAATGCTTATGGCAGTAAAGGACTTATTTACATCTTAGTGATATCCAATGCCATAAGGACAGAAGTGCTTTATATACAACATATTTTAAATCACAATATTGCTAACTATCTTTTTATTGCCAAAGGCTTACTTGAGCTATACAGAACGCATTGCATTATATACACCTGGTTTGAATGAATGTATATCATATATATTTGCTATTTGACCATCTGTCCACATGATGTCAACATATTGCATTTTTGCTATTTATCTTTTACAGCATAATGCAGTTGATCTTGAAGCAAGTATATTGACTAAAACTATAGTTTACATCTGGGTATTTTAGTTCTATTTTTTTTAATTGAATACTATTTGGTGACAGTTTTTGTAATTAATCTAATATACTCCCATTATTTAATTAATACTTACAAAATTAAATGAATACATTTCTCACATTTTAGAGGTGCATATTGTATCTCCTGCTGTAAAAAAATGTTTTGTGACATTGATAGTGTCACTGTTTTGAGTAGTAACTTCCCAAGGTTTTAGATGTTTTGGGGGTCAAATAATCACACATTGATTAAATGACAGGCAATTATTTATAATAAACCCTTTTATATGATATTCATCAGTAGTTCAGTTTCATGGTCCATTATGCCTTACATGACCCACAACATTCCACCATGGTATATTTCAGAACAGTTAAGAACAGGTAAAATCACATGAGACATAGTATGTAATGGTCCAGTACTGTCCAAAATAAAAGCCACCATAATTCTAAGCAGACCTTCATAAAGTTATGCCAGTATGTAAAAACAGAAATACAGTTTATTGATACCCTTTAACTTCTGATGTAGCCCATTGCACTTAACATTTTACCCTCTGGCACTACAAGATGTTCACCTGCCTCAGATGTGGCATATTGTAATGTGGAAACAGCAGCGGTAACTACATCCGTGTCTTTGTCGCCACTAAATTCACTTCATGCAGAGTCCGAATGCATCTCAACATCACTCAGTTAGCAGGGGGGGGGGGATCGCTGCAAATAATAAAACTGTGACAGTGGAAACATCAGGTGTGTTGATTCCCATGGTGTATTGTATGTCTATGTCTGTGCCCCATGCATTTAAACCATCATCATCCCTGGCCGACACAATGCCATGCCTTCACTTGATATGTTATCATTTACATATAGACATGAATTTGCCATGTTGTCAGGATCCATGCTAAGACCCACAGAAGGTACTCAGATGGAGTGGTAGCCATAGCTGTACTACAAGCAACATAAAAAACAGTTCATAGGTTCATAGGTTCATAGGTTCATAGGTTCATACTAGGCTATCTGCCCTAGGGCATTTATAAGCCTAGCCAGAATGTGTTTGGCTTTCACCACCCATTTTAATTTTTTTTTTATTTTTTTTTTTTTTTTTTTAGTTACTGTGCCTCTGTCTAACAGTGACACAGAAGTGATACAAGTGAAACGGTAAACATCTCCCCTCCATCCATCAATCAATTCCTCTTTGAAGAGAGTCAATGAGGACTCTGCCCTAACCTGGGGGATTTTTTTTATTCCAGAGTGAAGGGAGCCTCTGGGTTATAAATCTGTCCCTCCAGCATGTCCTATTTATTTCAGTGCTGAGTTTATGGCATACATCAATGAAGTACAATTTTATGAAGAAAATATAAAAGAAATAATACTGTAAAACCTAGCACTATGGGCATAGTCTTATTTTGTTGCCTGAATTCAACATGTTTAACTCCTGAAGGTACTGCAATGACAAGCAAACACAATGTATCAGCCTGTATAACAGTGCTAAGTAGCTAAATAACATGTTCCACATACATGGCAACTCATCACCTTTAGACGGGGCACTATGGGCCTAATTTCCTGAATCTGCTCTAGATACTCAAATCAGGAGTAATAATTAATAACATACTCAACAAATTAGCATCTAAAACTAACTGATTTAGTACTCAAACTGTGGTACCAAGTACCTGGAACTTCAGGTGGATGACCCACTGCAGTGCTTCCATCTGTTATCCTGTGTGTGAGCTTATGACTGCCCTGTGAGACAAGAAACTATTTATATGCTGTTTGGGGTATTGATGTAATGTCCCATGATATTCCTGACAGGTTCAGTTTTTATAGCCTATACATCCATAACCTAGTAAGGACAGGTCTACCCTATGTAGCCTTGGCCACTAACAGCTTCCACCATGTGGGCATGATGTACTGCTGTTTTTGTTGTACACACCCATATCTAATGAGGACCAGGCCAGGAGAACGATGCTTGTACTGAGCATACGGTGATGACATCCAAGGAAAACACAGCTATTCATAAATTCTTTGAAGAACATCTTATCTTTATGAAGTCGTCGACAACTGGGTGTGTGTATCACAAAATTTACCTGCTGTTGTTGTGGCTTGATCATGAGTGGGAAGCCCAAGTAATTAAACAAAGCCAACCATCGGAAAATCCTCTGATACCCACACCCAGGAGTGGATTATTGCTGTTATACAATGAAATTATTTAAGAAAGAAATTGCTTACCTTTCTTAAATAATCTCATTGTTTAACAGCACATTAGTTGAAGCACTTCATAGCTTGCATACTGAGGTCCTGCTCTTGAGTACCTATGTTAATACATTTACACAGCACATCAGTACAGTACAAGTGAAAAGCAGATGACAAGAGAACACATTGTTTCGCTCGCTCTCTCTCTCTCTCTCTCTCTCTCTCTCTCTCTACTTCTCTCTTTCCCCTTACCCTGGAAAACACTGATATATATGCATCATCATAGACACCTGTTTCAAGACCATTGGAAGCACTGCATCAGTGCAAAGTCTCAATGCCTAACAACACGTTCAGGCTCACTGCACCAGACAAAGGCACTAAAGATGGTGACATATCCATATTGTTAAAGAAAGTTTAATCTCCAAACACCTCCCTTATTATATCATAGCTAATTATATGGTCCCCTCTATCATTACTCTTACCTAACTAGTATGAGTTCACTAAATATTAAGCCAAGCACCATTCTCCTTGGAGACTTCAGCTACCCCTTTATAAACTGGGAGACTTATACATCCTCAGGCATGAATGCCCAGAAATTTCTGGACTTCATCAGTACGAACTCCTTGGAGCAGTTAGTCTGCACCCCAACCAGGGCCAATAATATCCTGGACTTGGTCCTTACAAATATGGGGCAGCTTTGCTCTACAGCAATTGCAACTTCCTCCCTGGTAAAATCAGATCATAAGTCAATTAAATTCACCAGGAGACTGAAGCCTAAAGCATCTTCCAACACTTTGATATACAGTAATAATGTGAAGATTAATCTACTAAAACTGAGTGATGACTTGGATAAATTCAAAATTCCCTTCCATCTTGATGACCCCATTGCTTATGTGGAATTATTCACTGCTAAATTTTATGCACATGTAAATAATTGCATAGATATATCTATGCCCCTCAGAAATAAATGCAATACCAAATTCAAAAATAACCCCCTATGGTGGAACCCAACTGTTGCTCGCCCCTTTCTAACATAGATGACAAGCAGACGGGGTAGTTCATTTAGATGTTTTATTACATAGAAACACATCAGGATGGATAGCAGCATCATAAAATATAAACAAACTAATTAACAGACAGACCATAAATACATACATGCTTACATTTATTTATTTAACATTTGTTAACCGGGAAAGTCCAACTTGGAAAGAAGCCAATTTTTGGTGGAGGCCTTTGGAGAAATGCTCCAGACACATGTCTTTGTAATGTGGGAGGAAACAGCAACACCCACAGGAAACACCTCACAAGTGCAGGGAGGACAGGCAGACTCCGCACAGAAGGCAACCCAGCCAAGAATCGAACCTCTTGCTGTGAGGTGACAACACTACCAATGCATCACTGCATGGCAGTCAAGCTTGTACATGCTCAGTATTTATACGCTTATGCAAGCCCTTGGATAGCTTCTTAAAGGTACATACACACATTGATCTACACCAACTATAAACATATTCTGTAATAAAAGAAAAAAATAATTGCATACAATAATAAATCTAACTCTAAAAATGCATAAAACATTCTTCTAAACTAAACAAGGAACTCAGGATCTTGATCAACTCAAGCAAAGCCTGCTATGAGGTAAAAACATCCATGGAAATGAAGTGTAAACACAAAGCCTTCTTTAATAATGTCAGAAATCTCAGATACAATGACTATCACTTTACAAAGTTAATAGTAAATGCTACTGTACAACCCAGAGGACAAAATCAGTCTTCTAGAATACAAAATTATCTCAAAATTCACCCCTGCCAAATTCTCAGATCACATACCCACATCTACACCCCAAAATCTTCCAAGAACAAGTTCTCAAGGTGCTATCTAAGGCCAAGAACACTACATCTATGCGACCAGATAACATTACCAGGCAGCTTACTGATCAGCATGAAACTTGACTTTTCTGACCCCCTACAAAAGCTATTCAATATCAACCTCAAAACAAGTTTTATGCCAAATGAATGGAAGACATTGTGATGCCCCACCACTTAACCAGTAATCAGGGAGCCTCAATCCTCAGCATTGGCACCAGTGGGGGGCATACACTGAGAGGATAACAAGTACACACACATTATTTTCAGATGCAGCTCTCTGCATCAAGAGCACACAGAGACCACAGTCAGTCCAGGACTGATTTCTCACTCTTTCTCCAGATCCCCAAAAAGTCTCCCCACTGGCACAGGTACAGAGGTAAGATCTCAGCTGAGTGACCAAGCCAAGACCTCCAGCACCCTCTCTGTCCCACCAGTGCTTTGTGTCCCTGCCCAAGTAGTTGACACACATACTCTTTGAGGGTTGATTACACACACACACACACACACACACACACACACACACACACACACACACACACACACACACCCCTGGGAAAGGCTGGCACATGTTTACTAGCTATGCCCTCTTCTGTCCAGACTATACGGTATCTATTATTGCCAGCAGTCACTCTTGTCAGCTGTCTTAAGGCCCTTAACAACACAAATGGTAGTTTGGCCAAGAGCAATGCTATTAGGAGTGGCCCACACAGTGTCACCAAATGAATATGCAAGTATTCTCAAACCTTAAATATCTCTACACTGATCAGCCATAATGAAAGTTTTAAATATATTTAATAATAAATAATAAAAGACCAAGACAATACTAAATATGTATATTCACAGTGATATCAGTGTTTAAAACCATATTTAAAACAACATTGCAGAACAGTCTCAAATAAATAAAGAAAATATCTAAACTAAGCTTTACAATATTCCTGACTGAATCTAAGAGAATTATACTGTAATCTCAGAACTTACTAATAGAGAAAGGCAGATGTGGTGAATGGATCTGGATCTTCTAGTTGTTGTCAGGTCCAAGATAGAATGCAGAATGCTCTGTCTGACTAAGAGATTTCTCAAATTAATATCTCAAATATTACTGGTGGGATAACTTGCAGAATACCATCAATTTTTGTCAGCTGAGTGCTAGTTCCCAGGCTAAACAACCATTGATGAAGCTGGCAGTATTTAGCATCTTTATAGGTTCATAGGTTCATAAGTTGGTACTAGGCTATCAGCCATAGGGCCTATACAAGCCTAGCCATAACAATCCCCTGGCTATTTCTTTCCACACTATTTACTTCCCTGGACCCCTGTCTAGCAGGGTGACTGATGCGATCCCTGGAGTGAATTTCCTTTCTCCCATCCAATTGTCAAAGTTCCTTTTGAAGAGGGTCAAAGAGGCACTCTGCTTGACATGTATGGGCAATCTATTCCAGAGTCTGGGAAGTCTCTGGGTCAGGAACCTATCCCTTCAGCATGTTTTGTTTATTGTGATGACAAGGTTTAGATTCCTGGAGTGTGTGTCTCTGAGGGATTGGGATTTCTTTAAGTGTAGCATGTCCAACAGCTCTGGGTTTGACATGGCCTTGTATGTTAAGCAGAGATCACCTCTGAGTAGATGATATGTGACAGAGTATAGCTGGAGTTTTTTAAGGCGGTCAGCATAGGGTATCTGCTTTAGGCCTGTGATTCTTTTAGTGAGGTATTTCAGTGGCCTTTCCAGTTGTTGCAGATGTCTTGAGAGGTACATACCAAACGGGGTGTTGTACTCTATAATGGGTCTAATGAGGGATGAGTACAGTGGGACAATGACCTCCTTTTTTCTGGATGAAAAGCCCTTAGTGATGAGGTGTGCCACATAGAAGGATTTCCTGACTGTTGTGGCGATGTGGTTATCGAAGGTGAGACCACTGTCCACCTGTGTCCCTAAGTTTCTTATCACACTTTCGGTGTTTAGTTTACTGCCACCTATATGGTAATTCATGGATACATGTTTTTTCCCAAAGGGGATAACTATACATTTCTTGGCATTGAGCTTGAGCCCATGGCTCTGGCACCAAGCATCTGTTTCTGTAAGGCCCTTTTGTGGAGTATCTACATCATTTGGGGATTCAATAGTGGCTCCCAGTTTGCAGTCATCTGAGAACTTTGTTAGCCAGAGTCCCTTAGTGTTGGCCTGTACTTCTGAGAAGTAGATGCCAAACAAGAGCGGTCCCAGGACTGAACCCTGAGGTACTCCACTTGTCACTTGTCTGGAGATGGATTTGGAGTTGGCTACTTTTACAATGTGGGTTCTATCAGTAAGCCAGTTAGCAACCCATTGGGTGATGTAGGGATTAATGCCCAGCTGAGTAAGTTTATCTATGATTCCAGAGTGGGGGATGGTGTCAAAGGCCTTGGCAAGGTCTAGATAGGCTGTGTGGACCACCTTACCCTTGTCCATGGCTCTGGAGACTGATTTGAAGAAGTCATTCAGGTTCAGGAGACAAGATCGTCCCTTCACGAACCCAAACTGGGTGGGGTCCAGTGTTTGAAGGTTGCCAATGTCTTTGTTTATAAGTTCCATGATAATACACTCCATGGCCTTGCAGATAAGGCTTGTCAGACTGATGGGATGGTAGTTTCTGGGATCCAAGGTGGATCCCCCCTTGTGGAGTGGGATAACTGTAGCTCTGCGCCACTCAGTGGACACAAAACCTGAGGTGAGGCTATGATTAAACATGACACTTAGGTGAGGTGCCAGTTCATATTGTAGTTCATGTAGTACACAGCCCGAGATGTCATCTGGTCCCATAGATGCTGTATTCTTAGCTTTGGAGAGTGCATTTTTTACCTGTGTGGCCATTATTACTGGAATTTGGCAATCTTCCGGTATTGAGATGGGCCATTTAGGGGGTGAGAGGGGGGTGAAGTTGACACTGAATCAATCTGCCAGGATATTGGCAATATCCTTGAGATTAGTATATTTAATGCCATTCTGTTTTAGCTCAGAGCAGATCTGAGCATTGCCATTTAGATTCTTGACATAGTTATAGAATGTCTTGTGGTTGTCTTTGGAATCTTTGGCAATTTTATTTTTGTAACTAGCTTTGGAGGATTTTATGAGGGATCTCAGTTTCTTACTGAGGCTGGTAAGGGAGTTTTTTGCATCCTGGGAATTTCCTCTTTTCTGCAACACTTTCTTCCTTTTGTTGTAAAGTTTGTTAATGGCAGGGGACCACCAGATTGGCTTCTTTTTTTTGGATGAGAGCATCTTGGTTCTATTTGGGATGGCACGATTCATGCATGAGTGGATGTGCTCATACAGTGCCTTAGTGTAGGATTTAGCAGTTGAACTTTCAGTTCCCGTCTGCATGGGTGTCATGAAGTTTGTCACATCTGACTTGAGTAGCATGAAGATGGCTTTGGAGAAGTTTTTTATGGAGGTTTCCTTACTGGAGGATGGGGGTGGGATGTGGATGTTAAGGGTGATTAGCTTATGGTCAGACTTGACTAATGAGGGGGTGACCATAGGTGTGGAGCATCGATTTCCCATGTTGGTAATGACCAGGTCTAGGATATTGGAGCCCCTGGTGGGACTATGGATTAGTTGATCCAGGGCATTGGAATTTATGAATTCCAAGAACCATTGGGCAAAGGTGTTGGTACATGAGTAGTTTTCCCAGTAAATGGCAGGGTAGTTAAAATCACCCAGTATTAGGCTGTTTGGTTCTATCTTAATATTTTCTGCCTGTAAAATGTATCTACCTGTAAAAATATACAGACAAGGGCTTCTCCTCAGATCTCTGGGAGATAAATTGCATTCCTTCATGCTTTCAAGACTAGTAATTACTTCACCCTAAAGACAATACAGAAAGTTTCCTACTACAGACATTATAATCACTGTGAAACATGGCTGTATTGAAAACTGAAAGATACCATCTTTTATGGCCTAGCTATAAAGTAATTTAATTTCAGTTATTTTTCTGTAGATAACCTCTTGTATTCCAGTTTTCACTGTTACAATGTATACATTTAAACAATTACAATAGTGCATGTGCATTTCTGTTCTCTTCCAGTAGAGTACACTGTGTCTACATTTCAAACAGCACTCTGCAAATACCCTTTTTAACATATGCATCTGTACAAATAGCTTGATATACATATGACACACAGTTCTAATACAATTGTAACACAAGCAACTTGTAGAAATCATTTTGATATTCACCAGCGACATATAATTATTTACAAAATTCCAGTTAGCTGGGCTGGCAGTAGCTCCTTTTGTCACAGATCAACAGTCATTCAGTTGCACAAAGGTGGGGCTTCCATTGACCTTAGTGATTATTGACCCATAAACCAGACCAGTCTCATCTATAAGGCTATAGAAAGGATCATTATGGAATTAATAAACAAGGATGTAGGCAACCTACCTAACCAACCTTGACCCAACCCAGTTTGTATTCATCAAGGTCAGGTCCTATCAACCTAATTTGGTTTATGTCTTTACAATAGCTACTGAAGAAATGAACAAGGGCAAAGCAGTGCATCCACATATCTAGACCTTGCAAGGGCATTCAGCACCACTCCACACTCAAGTATCATAGATAAACTCTTTGCTAAATGTCAGTCCTTACTTAACTTGATAGCTAGAGCATTGACTCACAAACAGAAGCAAGGAAGTTAGGTTGGGTGGCTCCACCTCCTCCAAAAGATCCACCACTAATAATGTATCCAAAAGTTCAGTCCTTGAATCACTTATCTTTGACATTTACTTCTCAGAGGTCAAAACTAATAATAAGAATTTGTGGCTGACCAAGTTTTCGGATGTTTGTAAACTTAGTGCTATCATAAACTCACTTAAGGACACCAAGATCTTCCAGCAGGGCTTGCCAGATCTACCATCTAAATAGAGGACCATTCAGCAGGTACTCATGCTTTGCAATCAGAGACTGAGCTGCTAAGGAGCAGCAATCAGCAGGTTTTTATACCCATGTTTGGAACTTTGCTTTGATACATCCAGACTGAGCGCATTCAGCCAGTACTCATGGTGTGTGTGTGTGTGTGTGTGTGTGTGTGTGTGTGTGTGTGTGTGTGTGTGTGTGTGTGTGTGTGTATGTGTGTGTGTGCATGTGTGTGTGTGTGTGTGTGTGTGTGTGTGTGTGTGTGTGTGTGTGTGTGTGTGTGTGTGTGTAATGCTCAAGTTAGGGACAGCAAGTTAGTTATTTAGCTTACCCGGGCTCAAACTCTGTACCTTAGCTAAAGGTGACAAGAACTTTAATCTTCTACACCACTACAAGCTTGCTTGATCATTACAGTTGATTGAAATGTTCTGAAATGAGTAACTTTGCATTTTGTTGATTTATTTGTTTCATTGCTTAATGGAAAAAAAATCTTCAAAACTACAAGCATTTTCAAGAAATGTGAGTTTTAGCGCATTTTCAAGGGATGTGAGTTTTAGTGCATTTTTCAAGGAATGTGAGCTTGAAGGGAAAATAAGTTTACTGTTCCTCATGCTAAGTCTGTTTTCAATGTGCACCTGTTTTTTTACCAAATGCCTATCAGTTTTTGCACTATAGAATTTGAAAACACTGTTAGTTGGACAACACGTAGTATACTTGCCTTTAGTGGAGAAGGCTATGGGTTCTACTCCCACACCATGCATATGTTACCCTATAGATAGATTATGATACTAAAGTACTCTTAAAGAAGGGGAGGAGGTTGCATTTCTAAGTGT
Source organism: Protopterus annectens (assembly GCF_019279795.1). NCBI lineage: Eukaryota > Metazoa > Chordata > Ceratodontiformes > Protopteridae > Protopterus > Protopterus annectens. The sequence goes on along the minus strand of NC_056726.1, from coordinate 509,720,861 downwards.
GTTGTCCTTTTTGAAACCGAGACCCCTTCTGTCTACATTAATGGCAGGTGCTGTGAGATCTTTTACATCTACCTGTGCTATCAAAAAGAGTAGGTGGAGTTCCCCAGTACCATGGGCAAAATTTCCCCTAGTATTATAAATGCCACCAAAGGTCTCCCTTGGAAAGATGTTACTGGCCTACTGAGACTAACAAGGTCAACAAAGGATATTTAAATTAAGTTTTAAATGTAATCCATATCCATGTCTTTATTTCAAAAGCAAAGAAAATAGTAGGCACCCTGACAGTTTTGAGCAGGGTTTATTGTAAATGGGGGAGGGAGACAAGTAATAGGATGCCAGGATGAATGTGGGAGGGGGGGCTGGTCTACTTCCCTCCCTAGAGCCCCATTTGGCTATGATCCAGCTCTTGTCAAAACCATGGAGTAAAACTAAATACCAAGAAGTATATAATCATATCCTTCAGCAAGCATGACTGCCCTTGTTAGTGTCACATTTCCAATACCCACCCCAGGAAACTGATACAGTAGTTAGGGCTCAGGAAACTTAAGTTGACAATAAACTGTCTTTTGATCACCACACATCAACTGTTGTATGGAAGTCATTTTCCCTTGCACAGGTTATGTCTTAAGGGATTGCACCCAGGTACAGGGAAGAAACACAGTACTTGGCAATCTTTAGGCTAATCATTGAGTATAATGACCCTTTCAGTATGCCCCTGTCCAAACACTTGTCACAACTGGAATAATCACAATGCTTTCTCACTAAAAAAATTAAGGGCTAATATCATAATGACTATACAGACCATTTCAAAGTCTCATCTCTCTTTATAGCGTCATACAGACTTCTGAGAGGATAGTGCTTTATTTAACAGATCCTGTTCTCTCAGACCTATTACACATTCATAAGTCCAATGGTATCATAAACACCTACTCAAGGGATATCAAACTCTTTTGCAAAATAAGTAGAACATGTCGGAGGTATAGGTATGTATCACAGAGAATACCACTTCTGTGTAACCATCTTCCACTCTACATAAAGCAAAGTATTTCTCTTACTATGTTCAAACATAATTTGGACAAATGGGTAAGTGCAAATTCACCCCTGTTTACTACCTCCATCCTTCATGGAGAGGAAAAACATGTAAATGTCCCAACATGTCCTTGCTTAACCCATCTATGGGTTATTCACATGCAAAGTATAAGGGTTTAAAACTACCATGGAAATGTAATGCTTCTTAAGAGCCTCACAAATCAGTAGCCTGTAAAGTACCTATAAACCTAATAGCCTGTAAAGTATCTATGAACCTATGATGCTTGTTAGCATTCAGATGTGTGAGAAGGAATACTATATTATAATAGACATAAACTGTTTAGTGATTTCAGCAATTTAAAGGCACTGTACATGTGTATGACTAAAACCTGAACATGTACGTGTGACATTTGAAAAAGGTCTGTGTTGAACAGCATTATTTCACCAGACAGGCTAAGCTGAAGCACATTATCATTTGAATGGAAAATTTCATACTAATGGTGACAGTAATGTATTGACAAGAAATGCCTGCTTCTTACTGTTTTTGTTACTTACACAGGCATTCTTTAGGGAGTTGTGAGTACGTAACTGCAGTTGCATTGGGTTAAAACACAGTGCATATTGGTTATACAATTCTTCAGTGACTACAGTTGTGCAATGTTTAAAATTCATGATTTAGATATAATTTGATAAGGGAATTAATTTGATGATCTATTTAGTATATTTTTTTCATTAATGAAACCACTGTGCCTTCTGTTCCCCTATTCTTTGTGTCTGCCCTGTCCCCACTGAAACATTAAGTTAAAGTTTCTGAAAGAGTTCCAATACTGGCTTTATTTGATTGGATCCCTCTCCAGCTAGCCTGCTATATGCATCACAGAACTACCCCCAGTCAGGGTCTTTTATGTAAGACTTGGGAGGTGTGGAAAGACTGAGCTGTGAGTAACAAGCTTTTTATCTAAAACGAAAGATGAGAAAAATCTTTTATTTCAATTCTACTTAAATATTTAAGTTACAGTTATAATAAACTCTGTGGTGATTCTTTGTTGTATTTTTCTGGGTTTTCCCCCATGGTTTAGCCAAAAAGTTATCTGTGTTTTTTAGTTTCTTCTGAAGCACTAGTCTTGTAGCTTAATTTACAGCAGCGAGGAGAATGTGTTTCTACATAATATTGCACTTCTATCTCAGCAGGTAGAATTACTTGTAAAAGCTAGCCATGTATATTTTAAGTCTGCTGGGCTGTAGTCTTGTAGTTTCATTCACAGCTGTGGCAGAACTGTTTCTTATTCAGTCACTTATTACTGATTTTTTTCCATAAACATTGTCACTGATAATTTTTTGCATAGTATAGTGCCTTAAACTATAGTAGAATTCCAATAATAAGAGTATCATTTTTTTCTGCTTCAGGATGTGTGCTTCACTGCTTTTACAGTGTTGCTATTCCAGTTGTTTTTCTATGGTTTTATATTCTGCATACCATTTACCTGCTTAAATCTGTATTCTAGTGCCTTCTGTTCCCCTGTTTTTTGAGTCTGCCCCATCCCCCCTCTGAGACATTAAGCTAAAGTTTCTGAAAGAGCTCCAATATTGACTTTATTTGATTGGATCCCTCTCTAGCCAGCTTCTATACCTAGCACAGAGCTACCTCCACAAGGGAACTTTCATGCAAGACTTCAGGAGGTGTGGAAAGCCTGAAATGCGAGTAGAAGCTTTTCATCAAAAAGAAAAGAAATAACTTATTTCAATTCTGCTTAATATTTAAGTTGCACTTATAGTGACCTGTGTGGTGATACTTATTTGTACTTTTTTTTTTGCTTTTTTACAATGTTTTAGCCAAAATATGTATCTGTCTGCATTTTTAGTTTGTTAGGAGACCCTAGTCTTGCAGCTTAATTTGCAGTTGTGGGAAAAGAGTGTTTTCACATCAGACTGCAATTCTATCTCCACAAGTAGAATTATTTGTAAAAACTAGCCATTTCTATTTCAAACCCTGCTGGGCCATAGTCTTGTAGTTTGATTTACAGTTTTGGCAGAAATGTGAACTACTGCCAGATATGAACCTTATTCGGACATTCATTACTGTATTTTCCATAAACAGTGTTACTGGTAAATTTTTGCATGCCTTAAACAGTATTAGAATTTTAGCAGTGTGACTATTGTTTTTTCTAATCTAGGATGTGTGATTCAGTGCTCAATTTTCGATCCTACAGTTTTATATTTCCCTTATCATTTACCTGCTTAAAGGTGTATTTTAGTGCTTCCTGTTTCCCTGTTCTTTATGTCAGCCCCATTGCCCAGATTCTGAAAGAGTTCCAGTCTTGACTTTATCTGTTTGGATCCCTCAATAGTTATCCTGTGTTTTCCCTTTTCTTGTTGTGGCTTTATAAGGGTGTATTTCTGGCCTCCTCCCCTTATGGTAATCAGATTTCCAAAGTCCCCCTCCCCTCTTTAATTGCTATTGTTTGTTGTACAGGCAATTTAAGTACTCTTCCCACCTACTGATTTCCATAAATCCATGATACTGAGTGCCCTCCCAGTAAACCAGTATTGCTCTGGAGTACACCAAAGGCAGACTGCATTTGGACATATGGCATATGGTGGACCCCAGCCATAAACAAACTATACACTTCTTTTACTATATATTGACTCCTGCTCATTTTCCCAGAGCTCAGAAAAGCTTGGTGTCCTAGCCTGTGTTACAGAAGTGTGTTGCTTTTATCCAGTGCTACCCAGGGAAAGATAAGTACCTTTCATTGATAAATCACAGTTTCTTAAGTTATTTTGAGTGATTGCTACTATTTCCTGACCTTATTTATGTATTTCACTTTATTTTTGTAAAAGAAAATTGCCCTTCCTCTCACTGTTATTGCTGTAAGACTCAGCTGTCTTGAAATCACATTCAGCATGGGATTTCCAGATAGCTGTTTAATTATATTGTGGTAGCAATGCAGTTGTGGATCTCTTCTACTATGCTTTTACATTTTGAGGAATAGGTTTAATCATTTTGTGGTAGGATATGTTTGCCTGGTTTGTCAGAGGTGGGAAACACAAAAAAGGTCTCATAGTGTAGTCATTTTAATGGCCAGAGGACTCATTAGTTAGCTTTCTGTTTTTTCTGTGCTGCTGTTAATTTGGCATGTTTGAGTAGAGGTGTTCACCACACAGCAGTGGTTAGCATGTCAGGTACAGTAATTTATAGAATGGTCCCCAAAACTGTATCCTGTAAAACAATAAATATAGAGCAACTACCTTGCATGCCAACAAGCTTAGAGCAGCTATTTGGGCATCGAGTGTTAAAACATAAGATTTAGTCAAATTAAGAATTGTGTAAACATTAAAGTTAGTACAATTTAGTACACTTCAGCATAATCTGCCACAATAAATTACCCTTATTAATCTGCACCAACAAAGCACCCTCTTCTAGCCCCAATTCATCACCCCCTTGTATCTCACCAATCAAAGAACTGGACAGTATGGATATGCAATTTCCTAACCTCTCTATAGCCAGCTTGGTGGATATGGGCATCTTGAGACAATGCAGTAGTTGTTTCAAGTTTACCAACAACCACTTAATCCTTGAAGAAATAGACACAATGTGCGAGAAGTGTACTTACACAATGACACTGGTGGCTAAACTCTCTCATAGAAGCACACATCAGGTTGTCAAAACTATGTGCACAACACCTACCTCATATAGCACACAACACTCCCCCAGACTAACATATGCTGAGGCATTTAAAATCAATTTTACTAAATAACAAAGATTGCCTAGACCACCCATTGGCAAAGCTAGGCTTCAGCAAGCCCAAAGGCACTTAGAAATAAACAACACCTAAAAACACACATACAGTCATTCTCAATCAATCCCCAAATACTAATCCCCACAGACAGGCAAATGCACTTCCCAGGACTCTTAGCAAGGAGACTCCATTGTAAGACATGCTGAAGCCCCTCTAACCAGGATGAACAAGGAGAAGATAAAGGTTAGTTGCTTATATTGGGCCAAGATGCACCAAATAATGTAAGCACTGAAGTCATTACACCACAGATAGCAATATAATTCCATCATATCCATTCAGGTGGTCCTCCCTGGACTATATGAAGAGAGACATTATGGAGCTTTCAGACTATGTGTTTTACACTGGTATGAGCCTAGCATTGACCAGCATATTACCATCACTGAGCATGATGCTACAATATGAGCAAAATAGGATTGATTTCAACCAGTCAATATATTTCTGGTGTTATTCTAATGGGATCCAATATTTGTTAGCTTGAGAGGACATGGTTAACAGACCACGTTGCTTTGCCAAGGATGGTCAGCACCAGTCATTTCTGGGTTTTTGAATACTTGCTAAAGCTTTATCCACGACCATACCTTTTTGCAAAATTAACTCAATTGAACCTCCTGGTGTTACTGCCCAATGCCAGGAGCCCAATTAAAGAAATAGACTCCCTCAAAACCTTCCTCACACTTGAGAACATGGACATTTTCACTGTCGCTGAGACATGGTTTAAAGCATAACAGAGTACCCGGCAGTGCAAGGTTTCATTGCCTTCCACACTTTTAGACCAGTAGCTGCACAAACCAGCACTAAAAGTGGAGTTGTGTCAAAATACATAAATAACAAGCATATTTCTAAAGTAGTCAAACAGGAGTTCCTCTATGGGAAGACCACCATAGGCAAAATCCTGTATCTTATCCTGGCTAGCTATAGGTTGTCCTCCATGGCCCTAGAAGCTCACAATGCATACTAACACCCTATTTATGGTAGACATTAATCACCCATTTATAGAGTTGGAAATCTACACAGTTTCATATCTACAAGCACAGAGATTCCTGAATTTCATACATCCAATCACCCTTGACCAAAGAGTACATGTGTCCGCTAGAAGCTTCGACATATTGGAACTCATATTCATACATATTGGAGAACTCTGCATCTCCCAATGTCTCATCCTCCCTACTAAGGTCTGACCATAAAGCTGTCTTTTTCAAAATCACAATTAACTCTCTAACCCCAGCACAACCAGTAACAGGAACTTTTCCAAGGAAAACTACTTTTATTACGTCGTAAACTAAGCACCAAACAGATCCAGTAGAATGTCACGATCCACAATTTATTAGCTATTATTTAAACACAAATTAAACTCAATGGTTTAGCGCTTTCATCTACGTAATGTAGACTTCTTCAGAACAAACATTAGATCCAGCAATAGTTCTTAAATAGTCTAAAAAACCGCCAAAATTCTAAAATTGCATCAATTAACTGTGAAGCACCTTAAAGATACAGATACATCATTTTACACACTCATTACTTAAAATACAAGATTAGATAGCCATTGCCTTTTTTAAAAACAATATATTTAAAGTGCTATCATTCTCAGGTAATAAATCATTTTCAGTTCAAAAGTATTTAGAGATTAGAAGTTATTAACCATTAAAACACACTAATTACATATATAAACTTACCAATAATAATAGACTAATCTAAAACTCATGAAAAATGCATATCATACAAATTTATATAATAAAACTGTGGAATTGATGAACTTTTAGATAATTTCATGCATAATATTCAGAATATACAATTTATTTAATAACTATTGTATACATAAGTAAGAAAATATATATGCTATATTCAAAAACTATTAATAAATATGCACTAATATTAAAAAATGCAGATGCATCATATTTAATCAAATTCAATATGTCATGTTATATTGATTAATAAATTAATTTTTTAATTTTTTAATTTTCCAATTTCTCAACAGGGGTTTGGTAGGTATAGATTCATTTAATCTATGGCAGCATTCAACCTAATTTGCCATTTTATTTTTCTGCTACTATTCCTTTGATGTCACCCCCCCTGGGATTATGTCTTATGACTTCCAGGATGCCAAACAAAAATTCACCACAATTGGGATTACTGATTAAATGCTTCGACAAGGCATTATTAGGGTCCTTTTACATTATACAGTAATGATGGTCATATATTCTATCTCTAAATCTCCTGTCAGTTTTTCCTACGTAAAAAGAGCCACAGGTTGAACATAATGCCAGATAGATCAAATGTTGTGTTTGGCAATTCCCTTTGTTAAAAAATATCTTACTATGTAGGATGTTGGCCAATGTGATACTTTCTTGTGTGTTAATACTACCACACTGATTGCAATGACCACATTTAGAAGTACCACCTTTCCCATGCTTTGATTTCAGATGAAACTCATTATTCATTCTTGTTTCAAGTATGTTTTGTAAATTTCTATCATATGGAATGATTTTAAAATATATAACTATACACCTGTGAGCGTCAATAAAGAACATTTTAGGATATTTTCAAGAGGCATGAAATACATACCCAAAGGTAAATTTGATTATGTAGATGCACTTGTTGAGTTAAAATTGTACACTAGAAAACTAAATTTAAGTCTATTTTTTCAAGATAACACAAGCTCCTATAATAATCCCATTGTATTAAAAAGAAAAAGTAAGTTTATTCCACCTATGCACAGTACTATAGCTACCTTTGAAAAAGTTATAAGTAAACAAATATATCAGTTGAAAAATAAGAAAAGTGATGTAAGTACTTATACGGACTGGGACAAGCGACTTAATCAGATAATTGATGAATTGCAGGCAGCTAATATTAAAATATTAGTACCAGACAAAGGGGGTGGTATAGTTTTAATGGAAACAACTAGGTACAATGAAAAAATATTCGACATTCTGAACAATATACATCAGTATGAATGGTCATCATTGAATCAAATTAATATAGCTCATAGGCGTATAGATTTATATTTGGAGGAATATCTATTGGACCAAAGAATTGATCAGGTATTATATGAATTTTTAAAGGTCCAATTTCCCACTTTAGCCACTATTCATGGCATACCGAAGGTACATAAGGATATTGTAGATCCGCCGTTGAGACCTATAATTGCAGGAACATATAGCAAAAATTTCCCTTATGGGAAAGTTATTGATCAGTGGCTTAAGGGTATATACAAGAATCATGAGCATATTATTAAAGATTCATGGGATTTTTTGGGGAAGTTTACGCCTGACTTATGGCATCAGGATGCACTTTTTGCTAGCATTGATATAAAAGACTTGTTTTCTTGTATACCCAAGGATGAAGGCACTAATAGATTTATGGAAAGTGTATATGGTTATAGTGCACTAAGTGATGACAAAAAACTTTTGATAAATGACTTCATAAATATAGTTTTGGAAAATAATTTTATCTATTTCGATGGTGAGTACTATAAGCAAAATAATGGCGGGTGTGGGGGGCAGCATGTGCCCCCATATATGCTAATCTTGTGTTATTAGATTGGGAAAAAGAATTTGTGCTTAACTCACCATGGCATAGGTATATGATACTATACGTGCGCTATTTGGATGATATTTTCATTCTCTGGAGGGGTGAAAAAGAGGAATTCATCCGGTTCATTGAATATATCAACAATAGTACAACATATCTTCGGTTTACATATAAAATTGAAGTTTCAGGTATCAACTACTTAGATGCATATATATACTCTGATGGTCAACAATTTCAGTCTAAGATATTCAGGAAGGAGACCTTTTGCAATAGCTATCTTGAATATAATAGCAATCACCCATACTCCCAGAAAAAGAGCATCATCAAAGGTCAGTCCATTAGGGTTGCGAGGATGACTTCGGTCAAGCAAGAATTTCTCCATGAAATGCAGTTCGTGAGGAGATTATTTATAGATAGAGGTTACCCAGAGGACCTGGTTGAGGATGTTACGAGGCATGTCATTAAGGAATGGGGGAAAAAGTATACACCAGTGTTGGGTGTAGGACCCCCTAATGTTGTGACTAATGTTAACAATGGTGCACACAAGACATTGCCTCAGGGTAAAAGTTTTCAAAAAGCATGTATAGTAAAGTATGGTAGGCAGGCCAGCCAGGTTAAACAGATTATAGATAAAAATTGGAACATAATCACGAGTGATGATGGAATTAGTGAGAAGCTGGGAATTAAGCCTATATTTGTATTTAAAACTGATAGAAATTTACAAAACATACTTGAAACAAGAATGAATAATGAGTTTCATCTGAAATCAAAGCATGGGAAAGGTGGTACTTCTAAATGTGGTCATTGCAATCAGTGTGGTAGTATTAACACACAAGAAAGTATCACATTGGCCAACATCCTACATAGTAAGATATTTTTTAACAAAGGAATTGCCAAACACAACATTTGATCTATCTGGCATTATGTTCAACCTGTGGCTCTTTTCGTACGAGGGAAAACTGACAGGAGATTTAGAGATAGAATATATGACCATCATTACTGTATAAAAAGGACCCTAATAATGCCTTGTCAAGCATTTAATCAGTAATCCCAATTGTGGTGGATTGTTGTTTGGGATCCTGGAAGTCATAGGACATAATCCCCGGGGGGGTGACAGCAAAGGAATAGTAGCAGAAAAGAAATAAAATGGCAAATTAGGTTGAACGCTGCCATACCCCGGATTAAATGAATCTATACCTACCAAACCCCTGTTGAGAAATTGAAAATTAAAAAATAAAAAATTAATTTATTAATCAATATAACATGACTTATATTGAATTTGATTAAATATGATGCATCTGCATTTTTTAATATTAGTGCATATTTATTAATAGTTTTTGAATATAGCATATATATTTTCTTACTTATGTATACAATAGTTATTAAATAAATTGTATATTCTGAATATTATGCATGAAATTATCTAACAGTTCATCAATTCCACAGTTTTATTATATAAATTTGTATGATATGCATTTTTCATGAGTTTTAGATTAGTCTATTATTATTGGTAAGTTTATATATGTAATTAGTGTGTTTTAATGGTTAATAACTTCTAATCTCTAAATACTTTTGAACTGAAAATGATTTATTACCTGAGAATGATAGCACTTTAAATATATTGTTTTTAAAAAAGGCAATGGCTATCTAATCTTGTATTTTAAGTAATGAGTAAAATGATGTATCTGTATCTTTAAGGTGCTTCACAGTTAATTGATGCAATTTTGGCGGTTTTTAGACTATTTAAGAACTATTGCTGGATCTAATGTTTGTTCTGAAGAAGTCTACATTACGTAGATGAAAGCGCTAAACCATCGAGTTTAATTTGTGTTTAAATAATAGCTAATAAATTGTGGATCGTGACATTCTACTGGATCTGTTTGGTGCTTAGTTTACGGTGTTGTCGTGAGTTCCAGTAATTTTGCTGACTACTTTTATTACGTGGTGGCTTGTCAAATTGTAATATCCCTCCAAATCCCAGAACGCAGCAGCCTACACTGAATTGCTCTCAGAAATTCTGTACAACCATGTCAATGGTTACATACAGGCTGTTGTACCTACCAGAATTAAGCCTAGAACTAGCCACAGAAACAAACCACCTGGATGGAATCCCAAATTAAACAGGTTATACAATAAAAAGAAAATGAATCATGGCAAAAATCAGGAAGGGTAATTCCCATAAATACATAAACTGTCTGATCAAATTAAATAGGTTACTAATTGGGCTAATTAGGTCAAACAAAGCCACCTCTGAGGTTAAGACAACATCCCAAGTGAAAGATAATGATAAGGCTTTCTTCAGCCTTGCCGCAAACTACAAGGGCAGCACAGAGCAGTATGCTTAATTGGTCGTTAATGGTGCCACATTCACTGAGCATGGTGATATAGTGAATCTGTTAGTGGACAAATTCAGCTCCAGCTTTAGTCACCTATCACTCCCAACCATCCTTCAGGAAATACCCTCAAACATAACTCTTCCAAATAATACTGTAGAGCATGAACTGTAGAGCATGAACTGACTGTGATCACTATAGGCAAGAACTTAGTCTCAATTGACTCCAATAACATCCCAGGATGCCTCTGAACAGTCTAAAATATGACTTGTCAGGACCCCTGGAGTCACTTACTATAGTCAAAACATGCTCTGTGCCACAAGAATGGAAGACTGTGACAGTCACCCTACTTCATAAGAGAAGACCTTCAACAGATCCTGAAAACTTCAGACCCATTAGTCTAACTAGTCTTATTTGCAAAGCCATGGAAAAAATTATCATGAAAATTATCAACAGGGACAAAGGAGACCCCCAGAGACTGGATCTATCCCAGTTTAGCTTTGTCAATAGAAAGTCATGCTTACTGAACCTGGTGGGCTTCTTTGAAAAGGTCACTAAGGTAATGGATGAGGGGAAAGAGGTGCATACTTCCAACCTAAATCTGGCTAAAGCATTTGATACAATACCTTATTCGGGTATTATCAAAAACCTATGGAGCTAGGCATAAACCCCTTTATTACATGCTGGATAGCTAGCTGTCTCATGGACAGAAATCATGGGTTAGGATCAGTGAGGTCACCTTCACAAAGAGGCCAGTCACCGATTGAGTCCCACAGGGCTCTATACTAGGCCCATTCCTCCTTGGCATCTCCTTCTCAGATGTCAAAGCAAATGTCAAAGATCTCTTGCTGATCAGGTTCACAGATGATTAAATGTCTAAAAGACAGGAATATCTTTCAGAAAGGTCTAACATAGACAAACACTTGGAGCCAGAGCCATAGCTTAAAACTCAATGCCAAGAAGTACATTATAGTACCTTTTGGGAAGTTGGCCACCCAGGATTACTATGTCATCAATAAAGCACTCCTAATACTTGATTAGTCAGGGATCTGGGAACTCAGGTAGATGTAACCTAGCCTTCAACCAACACATGTCCAAGGTACTAAGAAAATCCTTCTATGCTGCCCAACTTATAAGTAAGGGCATGGCATCTAGGCCCAAACTGGTCATCATACCACTTTACTGAGCCCTCATCAGACGCATCACAGAGTATAATGCCCCCTTCAGTAAGTACCTGACCAGACACATGCCTCATCTGGAATGTCCATGAATATTCCTTACAAAAAGACAACAGGGAGAAAACAAAATGTCCTACACTGATAGTTTCAAAGGCCTGTCTCTTTACTAGGTCTCAAACAGACTTCTGACAGGTAATCTTTGACTGGTGTACAAGGTGTCCCTGGACCCTGTTTTGATGAACTTTTGTACATCCACAAAGCAAACAGCATCAGAACTACTAGATCAAAAGTTACCTATTTTTTACATACATACATACGCATACACATACATGCACATGCACACACACACACACACACACACACACACACACACACACACACACACACAGATATATATATATATATATTATATAGGGTCTATATTACGTGATCAAAGAATCTATTCTACAAACACATAATAATTGACATGTATACAGCAAACACTGTAAACCGCGAATGGCCACATCCTCGAATTTTCCTTGGGAAAA